>NC_069502.1:198254819-198554819 GCF_027579735.1 Bombina bombina | reverse complement strand
CCCATCAACTTTGGGGATTTTATCCCAAAACTCTAATCTATCAGATGGCAAAGGGTACAATTTCTTAAACCTTGGAGAAGGAGTAAATGAAGTACCCAGACTATTCCATTCCCTAGAAATTACATCTGAAATAGCATCAGGAACTGGAAAAACTTCTGGAATAACCACAGGAGGTTTAAAAACTGCATTTAAACTCTTAGTAGTTTTAATATCAAGAGGACTAGACTCCTCCATATCTAAAGCAATCAACACTTCCTTAAGTAAAGAACGAATAAACTCCATCTTAAATAAATATGAAGATTTAACAGTGTCAATATCTGAGGTAGAATCTTCTGAATCAGATAGATCCACATCAGAAATAGATAAGTCAGAATTATGGTGGTCATTTAAAAATTCATCTGAAATATGTGAAGTTTTAAAAGACCTCTTACGTTTAGTAGAAGGAGGAATAACAGACAGAGCCTTCCGAATAGATTTAGAAACAAATTCTTTAACATTAACAGGAACATCCTGAACATTAGATGTTGAAGGAACAACAACAGGTAATGGATTATTACTACTGGAAATAATATCTGCTTTAGATAGCTTATCATGACAACTATCACAAACAACAGCCAGAGGAACAGTTACCAAAAGTTTACAACAAATGCACTTAGCTTTGGTAGAACCGACATCAGGCAGCGCTTTTCCAGAAGTAGATTCTGATCCAGGCTCAGGTAGTGACATCTTGCAATATGTAAAAGAAAAAACAACATATAAAGCAAAATTATCATATTCCTTAAATGGCAGTTTCAGGAATGGGAAAAAATGCAAAATGAAACAAGCTTCTAGAAAACCAGAAGCAACTGAAAAGTGAGACTGAAATAATGTGAAAAAAAACTGGCGCCAAGAATGACGCCCACACATTTTGGCGCCAAGAATGAGGCCCATATTTTTTGGCGCCAAAAAAACGTCCGCAATACACATACGTCAAAAATGACGCAATTACGAAAAAACTTCCGGCGCCAACTATGACGCCGGAAATGACGAAATTTTTGCGGCAAAAAATTCTTGCGCCAAAAATGATGCAATAAATAGAAGCATTTTCTGCACCCGCGAGCCTAACAGCCCGCAATTTTTGAAAAAAAAGAAAAAAAGTCAATTGAAAATTGAAGGTAAGAAAAATGAAATTTTAAATGCATTTTCCCAAAATGAAACTGACAGTCTGAATGAAGGAATACTGAATATCCTGAATCATGGCAAATATAAGTTTAAACACATATATTTAGAACTTTACATATAAAGTGCCCACCATAGCTTTGAGTGTCATAAATAGAAATAAGACTTACTTACCCTAAGACACTCATCTACATATAGTAGATAGCCAAACCAGTACTGAAACGAGAATCAGTAGAGGTAATGGTATATAAGAGTATATCGTCGATCTGAAAATGTAGGTAGAAGAAATCTCTACGACCGATAACAGAGAACCTATGAAATAGATCCCCTAGAGGAAGACCATTGAATTCAAATAGGTAATACTCTCTTCACATCCCTCTGACATTCACTGCACTCTGAGAGGAAAACTGGGCTTCAGCCTGCTGCGAAGCGCTTATCAACGTAGAATCTAGCACAAACTTACTTCACCACCTCCATGGGAGGCAAAGTTTGTAAAACTGAATTGTGGGTGTGGTGAGGGGTGTATTTATAGGCATTTTAAGGTTTGGAAAACTTTGCCCCTCCTGGTAGGAATGTATATCCCATACGTCACTAGCTCATGGACTCTTGAAAGAAATAGAATATTGTCTTATCTTATCTGTTTTGTTACTAACCAATAAACATGCGATTATGAGCATGTATATAAGGTATATAGATAAACATTTGGCGGTGGATTAATCTAGACAAATGCAGCAATTTTTGTATCTTTATTTAGACCCCACTGTGCATAGGTCTTTAATGTATGAATCCATTTGAGTTCTCTTTGGTGTAACTCTTTGGCCATATCACCCCCTCTTCAGTGTACCTTAACTGTCTCTATTCCTAGCCACAGAAAGGTTTCTTCTCTGAAAAACTGGCAATTGTTTGATCATCATGGGCTTTATCTAATTTGTTAAGATGTTCTAATATTCTTGTCTTTAAGAATCTTGATGTTTGCCCTAAATACTGACTTTTGCACTCACATTGCAATAGGTATATCACATTTCTCGTTTTACACATAATAAAACATAATTTATGCAAGAACTTACCTGATAAATTAATTTCTTTCATATTGGCAAGAGTCCATCAGCTAGTGACGTATGGGATATACAATCCTACCAGGAGGGGCAAAGTTTCCCAAACCTCAAATTTCCTATAAATACACCCCTCACCACACCCACAATTCAGTTTAATGAATAGCCAAGAAGTGGGTGATAAAGAAAGGAGTAAAAAGCATCAACAAAGGAATTTGGAAATAATTGTGCTTTATACAAAAAAATCATAACCACCATAAAAAGGGTGGGCCTCATGGACTCTTGCCAATATGAAAGAAATGAATTTATCAGGTAAGTTCTTACATAAATTATGTTTTCTTTCATGTAATTGGCAAGAGTCCATGAGCTAGTGACGTATGGGATCGCAATACCCAAGATGTGCAACTCCACGTAAGAGTCACTAGAGAGGGAGGGACAAAATAAAAACAGCAATTTCGCTGAAAAAAATAAATCCACAACCCAAAAATAAGTTTATTCTCAAAAAATAAAAACTTAAATCATAAGCAGAAGAATCAAACTGAAACAGCTGACTGAAGAACTTTCCTACCAAAAACTGCTTCCGAAGAAGCAAACACATCAAAATGGTAGAATTTAGTAAATGTATGCAAAGAAGACCAAGTTGCTGCTTTGCAAATTTGATCTTAAAAGCCCAAGAAGTGGAAACTGATCTAGTAGAATGATCTGTAATTCTCTGAGGTGGGGCTTTACCTGACTCCAGATAAGCTTGATGAATCAAAAGCTTTAACTACGATGCCAAAGAAACGGCAGAAGCCTTCTGACCTTTACTGGAACCAGAAAAGATAACAAATAGACTAGAAGTCTTCCTGAAATCTTTAGTGGCTTCAACATAATATTTCAGAGCTCTCACCACATCCAAAGAATGTAAAGATCTCTCCAAAGAATTCTTAGGATTAGGACACAAAGAAGGGACAACAATTTCTCTATTAATGTTGTTAGAATTCACAACCTTAGGTAAGAATTTAAATGAAGTCCGTAAAACTGCCTTATCCTGATGAAACATCAGAAAAGGAGATTCACAAGAGAGAGCAGATAATTCAGAAACTCTTCTAGCAGAATAGATGGCCAAAAGGAACAACACTTTCCAGGAAAGTAGTTTAATGTCCAAAGAATGCATAGGCTCAAATGGAGGAGCCTGTAAAACCTTCAAAACCAAATTAAGACTCCAAGGAGGAGAGATTGATTTAATGACAGGCTTGATATGAACCAAAGCCTGTACAAAACAATGAATATCAGGAAGTTTAGAAATTTTCCTATGGAATAAAACAGAAAGAGCAGAGATTTGTCCGTTGAAGGAACTTGCAGACAAACCTTTATCCAAACCATCCTGAAGAAACTGTACAATTCTAGGAATTCTAAAAGAATGCCAAGAGAATTTAAGAGAAGAACACCATGAAATAATAATAAATCTTTCTAGAAACAGATTTTATGAGCCTGCAACATAGTATTAATCACTGAGTCAGAAAAACCTCTATGACTAAGCACTAAGCATTCAATTTCCATACCTTCAAATTTATTGATTTGAGATCCTGATGGAAAAATGGACCTTGAGATAGAAGGTCTGGCCTTAATGGAAGTGGCCAAGGTTGGCAACTGGACACCCAAACAAGATCCGCATACCAAAATCTGCGAGGCCATGCTTGAGCCACCAGCAGCACAAACGATTGCTCCATGATGATTTTGGAGATCACTCTTGGAAGAAGAACTAGAGGCGGAAAAATATAAGCCGGTTGATAACACCAAGGAAGTTTCAACGCATCCACTGTTTCCGCCTGAGGATCCCTGGACCTGGACAGGTACCTGGGAAGTTTTTTGTTTAGATGAGAAGCCATCAGATCTATTTCTAGAAGCCCCATATCTGAACAATTTGAGAAAACACATCTGGATGGAGAGACCATTCTCCCGGATGTAAAGTCTGACGACTGAGATAATCCGCTTCCCAATTGTCTATACCTGGGATATGGACTGCAGAAATTAGACAGGAGCTGGATTCTGCCCAAAAAAGTATCCGGGATACTTCTTTCATAGCTTGAGGACTGTGAGTCCCACCCTGATGATTGACATATGCCACAGTTGTGATATTGTCTGTCTGAAAACAAATGAATGGTTCTCTCTTCAACAGAGGCCAAAACTGAAGAGCCCTGAGAATTGCACGTAGTTCCAAAATATTGATTGGTAATCTCGCCTCTTGAGATTTCCAAACCCCTTGTGCTATCAGAGATCCCCAAACAGCTCCCCAACCTGAAAGACTCACATCTGTTGTGATCACAGTCCAGGTTGGACGAACGAAAGAGGCCCCTAAAATTATACAATGGTGAGCTAACCACCAAGTCAGAGAAAGTTGAACATTGGGATTTAAGGATATCAATTGTGATATCCTTGTATAATCTCTGCACCACTGGTTCAGCATACAAAGCTGAAGAGGTCTCATGTGAAAACGAGCAGAGGGGATTGCGTCCGATGCTGCAGTCATGAGACCTAAAACATCCATGCACATAGCTACTGAAGGGAATGACTGAGACTGAAGGTTCTGACAGGCTGCAACCAATTTCAAACGTCTCTTGTCTGTTAGAGACAAAGTCATGGACACTGAATCTATCTGGAAACCTAAAAAGGTTACCCTTGTCTGAGGAATCAAAGAACGTTTTGGTAAATTGATCCTCCAACCATGTATTTGAAGAAACAACACTAGTTGATTCATGTGAGATTCTGCAGAATGTAAAGACTGAGGGAGTACCAAGATATCGTCCAAATAAGGAAACACCGCAATACCCCGCTCTCTGATTACAGAGAGTAGGGCACTGAGACCTTTGAAAAGATTCTTGGAGCTGTTGCTAGGCCAAAAGGAAGAGCAACAAATTGGTAATGCTTGTCTAGAAAAGAGAATCTCAGGAACTGATAGTGATCCGGATGAATCGGAATATGAAGATATGCATCCTGTAAGTCTATTGTGGACATATAATGCACTTGCTGAACAAAAGGGAGAATAGTTTTTATAGTAACCATCTTGAAAGTTGGTACTCTTACATATCGATTCAAAATCTTTAGATCCAAAACTGGTCTGAATGAATTTTCTTTCTTTGGAACAATGAATAGATATGAATAAAACCCCAGGCCCTGTTCCTGAAACGGAACTAGCATGGTTACCCCTGATAACTCCAGGTCTGAAACACACTTCAGGAAAGCCTGAGCCTTTACTGGGTTCGCTGGAATGCGTGAGAGAAAAAAATCTTCTCACAGGTGGTCTTACTCTGAATCCTATTCTGTACCCCTGAGAAACAATACTCTGAATCCAATGATTTTGAACTGAATTGATCCAAACATCTTTGAAGAATTTTAATCTGCCCCCTACCAGCTGGGCTGGAATGAGGGCCGCACCTTCATGCGGACTTGGGGGCTGGCTTTGATCTCTTAAAAGGCTTGGATTTATTCCAATTTGAGGAAGGCTTCCAATTGGAAATGGATTACTTTGGGGAAGGATTAGATTTCTGTTCCTTATTATGTCGAAAGGAACGAAAACGGTTAGAAGCTTTAGATTTACCTTTAGGTTTTTTATTCTGAGGCAAAAAAACTCCCTTCCCCCCAGTGACAGTTGAAATTGTTGAATCCAACTGAGAACCAAATAATTTATTACCTTGGAAAGAAAGAGAATACAATCTGGACTTAGAAGTCATATCAGCATTCCAAGATTTGAGCCACAAAGCTCTTCTAGCTAAAATAGCTAAAGACATATATCTAACATAAATTTTTGATAATATCAAAAATGGCATCACAAATGAAATTATTAGCATGTTGAATCAACTTAACATTGCTAGACAAATCATGATCTGATACTTGTTGCACTAAAGTTTCCAACCAAAAAGTTGAAGCAGCTGCAACATCAGCTAAATTACAGGCCTAAGAAGATGACCTGAATATAAATAAGCCTTCCTTAGATAAGATTCAAGTTTCCTATCTAAAGGATCTTTAAAAGAAGTACTATCTTCCGTAGGAATAGTAGTACGTTTAGCAAAAGTAGAGATAGCTCCATCAACTTTGGGGATCTTTTCCCAAAACGCCAATCTAACTGCTGGCAAAGGATACAATTTTTTTTTTTTTTTTTAAGGAGCTTTATTGAAGTGAAAAGAAAAATATACAAAATATTGCCGACATGTGAGAACAATATTACTCAATAAGAGGTACTTTACAACAATATTATGGCAAGTAAATAATACAATTATTATACACTTCTAATTGGTTTTACTCTCACTCTTCTGACCAACGTCAAGAATGAGAATTTACAAGATATAAGTTTTTACAAAATTTTTGTGACGATAAAAGAAATAATGATACATTTGATTCCAAAAATCTGAGTACACATACCTAAGGGGGATGGGGGAGAAGTAGGAAAGGAGAAGTTACTCAATGATAAAGATAGAGAAAGAGAAGAAGAGAGAAGGAAAAAAAAAAAAAGGAGGGGGGGGGCAGTAGAGGGGGAACCCACGTATGCCGCCCAGCTGCTGCCAAGCATCACACAGGATTCATATTATACCATGCCAAATCACTCTCATCAATTCATAGGTGTCTAACTTATGTGTTTTCAAATAGTGGTATCTCTCCATGAGAAGAACCTCCTCGACCTGGGAATGCCACTCCTCTATCGTAGGAGTGTCCTGTGTTTTCCATTTTTGGAAATCAGTTTCTTGGCACTTGTAATTAATATTAACAGTAAAGCTAGGTGTGCCTGACTTTGCATTCTTGGTAGTGTTAAGAAGAGTAATATTTCTAAGGATACATTTTTTTTAATCTTGAAGAAAGAATAACAGAAGTACCAGGCCTATTCCATTCTTTATAAATCATATCAGAAATAGCATCAGGAACTGGAAAACCTCTGGAATAACCACAGGAGGTTTATAAACAGAATTTAAACGTTTACTAGTTTTAATATCAAGAGGACTAGTTTCCTCCATATCCAATGTAATCAACAGATAGATACTCATCAGAGAAGGATAAATCAGTATGTTGCCGGTCATTTGAAATTTCATCAACTCTATGAGAAGTTTTGAAAGACCTTTTACGTTTATTAGAAGGCGGGATGACAGACAAAGTCTTCTGAATAGAATCAGAAATAAACTTTTAAATTTACAGGTATATCTTGTGCATTAGATATTGAGGGAACAGCAACAGGTAATGAACTACTACTGATGGAAAAATTTTCTGCATGTAAAAGTTTATCATGAAAACTATTACAAACCACAGCTGGAGGTATAATCTCCACAAGTTTACAGCAAATGCACTTAGCTTTGGAAGAACTGTTATCAGGCAGCTGGGATCCAACAGTGAATTCTGAGACAGGATCAGATTGAGACATCTTGCAAATGTAAGAGAAAAAAACAACATATAAAGCAAAATTATCAATTTCCTTATATGGCAGTTTCAGGAATGGGAAAAAAATGCTAACAGCATAGCCCTCTGACATAGAAAAAGGCAAGAGGCAAAAAGGAAAGGGGTCTTAAATAATAAAAATATTTGGCACCAAGTATGAAGCACAACAAACAGAAAAATAATTTTTGGCGCCAAAAACGTCCGAGAATGACACACTCGCGTCATAGATGAAGCAGCCTTGTGAAGGACTCGGCATCAATTAATCCACCGGAAATTACGAATTTGCGTCAACGAACGTAACTTTGCGTCAAAAAATCTTGCGCCAAGAATGACGCAATAAACTTTGGAATTTTGCGCCCTCGCGAGCCTAATTCTGCCCGCAAATTTAAAAGACAGTCAATTGAAAAAGAGACTATACCCCAGGTAAGAAATAAATTTTCATAAACAAGCATTTCCCAGATATGAAACTGACAGTCTGCAAAAAGGAAATATACTGAAAATCTGAATCATGGCAAATATAAGTACAATACATATATTTAGAACTTTATATATATACATAAAGTGCCAAACCATAGCTGAGAGTGTCTTAAGTAATGAAAACATACTTACCAAAAGACAGCCATCCACATATAGCAGATAGCCAAACCAGTACTGAAACGGTTATCAGTAGAGGTAATGGAATATGAGAGCATATCGTTGATCTGAAAAGGGAGGTAGGAGATGAATCTCTACGACCGATAATAGAGAACCTATGAAATAGATCCCTGTGAGGAAAACCATTGCATTCAATAGGTGATACTCCCTTCACATCCCTCTGACATTCAACATATCAAAGTAGAAATCTTAGCACAAACTTACTTCACCACCTCCATAGGAGGCAAAGTTTGTAAAACTGAATTGTGGGTGTGGTAAGGGGTGTATTTATAGGCATTTTGAGGTTTGGGAAACTTTGCCCCTCCTGGTAGGATTGTATATCCCATATGTCACTAGCTCATGGACTCTTGCCAATTACATGAAAGAAAATCCTTTATTTCAGACATTTCCAGGCGGCCGCCAAGATGGCCAACTTACTTTGAAGCTGCATCAATGAGCTGGATAATCCACCAAATATCAGCTAATCGAACCAACATCCAAACTTCGTTTAGACACATTTGATTAGAGCAACACATACTGACAATTCTGAACCTAAGCTGTGTCGATCTGTGCACAGTACTGGAATGGTGAGCCCTGTGGTGGCAGCGCACTTATAAATGAGGCCTATACCTAAACCCCCCCCCGGTTTCTCCGGGTAAAGCAGCTGATGAAGGCTGAAACTTGCACCTTCTTAAATATACAGGGAGTGCAGAATTATTAGGCAAGTTGTATTTTTGAGGATTAATTTTATTATTGAACAACAACCATGTTCTCAATGAACCCAAAAAACTCATTAATATCAAAGCTGAATAGTTTTGGAAGTAGTTTTTAGTTTGTTTTTAGTTATAGCTATTTTAGGGGGATATCTGTGTGTGCAGGTGACTATTACTGTGCATAATTATTAGGCAACTTAACAAAAAACAAATATATACCCATTTCAATTATTTATTTTTACCAGTGAAACCAATATAACATCTCAACATTCACAAATATACATTTCTGACATTCAAAAACAAAACAAAAACAAATCAGTGACCAATATAGCCACCTTTCTTTGCAAGGACACTCAAAAGCCTGCCATCCATGGATTCTGTCAGTGTTTTGATCTGTTCACCATCAACATTGCGTGCAGCAGCAACCACAGCCTCCCAGACACTGTTCAGAGAGGTGTACTGTTTTCCCTCCTTGTAAATCTCACATTTGATGATGGACCACAGGTTCTCAATGGGGTTCAGATCAGGTGAACAAGGAGGCCATGTCATTAGATTTTCTTCTTTTATACCCTTTCTTGCCAGCCACGCTGTGGAGTACTTGGACGCGTGTGATGGAGCATTGTCCTGCATGAAAATCATGTTTTTCTTGAAGGATGCAGACTTCTTCCTGTACCACTGCTTGAAGAAGGTGTCTTCCAGAAACTGGCAGTAGGACTGGGAGTTGAGCTTGACTCCATCCTCAACCCGAAAAGGCCCCACAAGCTCAACTTTGATGATACCAGCCCAAACCAGCACTCCACCTCCACCTTGCTGGCGTCTGAGTCAGACTGGAGCTCTCTGCCCTTTACCAATCCAGCCACGGGCCCATCCATCGGTCCATCAAGACTCACTCTCATTTCATCAGTCCATAAAACCTTAGAAAAATCAGTCTTGAGATATTTCTTGGCCCAGTCTTGACGTTTCAGCTTGTGTGTCTTGTTCAGTGGTGGTCGTCTTTCAGCCTTTCTTACCTTGGCCATGTCTCTGAGTATTGCACACCTTGTGCTTTTGGGCACTCCAGTGATGTTGCAGCTCTGAAATATGGGCAAACTGGTGGCAAGTGGCATCTTGGCAGCTGCACGCTTGACTTTTCTCAGTTCATGGGCAGTTATTTTGCACCTTGGTTTTTCCACACGCTTCTTGCGACCCTGTTGACTATTTTGAATGAAACGCTTGATTGTTCGATGATCACGCTTCAGAAGCTTTGCAATTTTAAGAGTGCTGCATCCCTCTGCAAGATATCTCACTATTTTTGACTTTTCTGAGCCTGTCAAGTCCTTCTTTTGACCCATTTTGCCAAAGGAAAGGAAGTTGCCTAATAATTATGCACACCTGATATAGGGTGTTGATGTCATTAGACCACACCCCTTCTCATTACAGAGATGCACATCACCTAATATGCTTAATTGGTAGTAGGCTTTCGAGCCTATACAGCTTGGAGTAAGACAACATGCATAAAGAGGATGATGTGGTCAAAATACTCATTTGCCTAATAATTCTGCACTCCCTGTACAATGGAGCCTACAGAACTGTCACTAGTGAAGATACTAGATAATTTACACTTACAGTCAGCATGGGGGATCCCTAACAAGCCTGAGCTATCGGAAGACTTAAATCCCACACTACGAGGCGGGTTGATCCGACATAAATATATAAGCCCCAAAGATTCTGAGGTATGGAAGACACAAAGAACGGTGACATATTTGGCTACTCCCTTACCTGATAAAGATGGTCATGAGACGGAACTGATTGCAGGGAGAGATCCTAAAACTGCAGAGAGCGGAGAAGTTTAAAAAGTAGAAAAGACTGAGAGGTGCTGCGCCCGACTCCCGTCGGGGTCCAGGCTAAGACTGCATCCCCACTAGCGGTTGAAGAAAAGAGAACGAGACAGAATGAGGAGGCAACCCAAAAGGGAGAGCTGATCACTTGGGCCCCTGACCGCATGATTCAAGAGAATTTGATGCCTGGCTCTCCTGCACATTCCTCCCAGGAGAGAGACGGCGAGGACACACACCTAAACTATGGGACACTTGCCTCGACGAGATCCCACAGTGCAAAGATCAGACAACCATATAAGGCAGTGACCAGTGGGTTCACAACTTACCGGGACTGTTCCTCAACACCTCTCTCTCCCTCTAGTTTCGGAGCAAGAGACAGATCACCCACTAGACACAGAGAATCAAGCTCACCCAGCATAACCCAAACACTGGGGGAATCCGATGACCCCGTGTTGGATGGAGCACTTATCAAGATCTGTGCTGCCCATGGCTCCGAGAGATGCGGGAGGCCATCGTGGGCAAAAGAAGGGCTTCTCTTGCAAGGGGGTTGAAACCCCTACAACAGGAGACTTAATATTGGCAGTACCTAAGTGCTTTAAGCACAGTGAACCACTGATATCTACATTTGACCTACATCCGGGGATTAAACCACATGATGAAACGACTACTGTATCGTCGGAACCTCCTTTATCGCAGGCTGACAGTGAGCACAAAAGATCAGAGCGGCGTCTCATAGACCTGTTGAACACTGCTTTTCTGGAAGACAATTTCAGTAAGAGTGGCACTGTACTCCCCAGGATTATGTACGGAATATCAACCCACTATTTTACAAGAGTAGGAGTGGATTGAGTGAGCTGCCCCGCATTATGTTCCTAGACTGTGGAAGAACTTTACAACAGGGTACCTGGTTACATCCAGCTTCCACTGACCTATCTGTTAATCTTTGCAGACTTTAACCATATCTCCTATTTTTTATATTATGTGAATCCTTAACTCTTACTCACCATATTACCATTTCACAGTCGCCAATATATATTTCATACTAAATTCTCTCTATATACTTGTTGTAATAGTCAGTTTATTGTTATGGACACCCTATATGTGTGATTACATGGCTGAGTACATGTATTGTAATACTAAATCTACAAGCTGTTTTTTTTTTCTTTTTTTTCTGGGATGATGTTTAGTGCTTAATACCATTGAGAGGAAAGAAATAGGGGAAACAGTGTATGACAATATGGCTATGTATTTTTTTTACTATAATTTTGTCTTTCATACAAGGGAATATGTTTCACTATACACTAACTCAGTATTGCTGCCTAGACAAAACTTAATATGAGACAAGGGGGGTGCAGCAGTACAGCTAAAAATTAGGCGAGGAAAGGATCCCATAGCTTCTATCTTTTATGTGACCTTAGTTAGGGTATAAGGTTATTGATACAATCTAAAGTCCTGGAGCAGGAATTATTTCCCTTTACAGCTCGACTAGGCAGCCCCTTAAATAAAATATTAGAAGATCAGAAACGAGTCGCCACTAGATACTCCAGTATGATAACAAAACTGTATTGTTGACCAAGGGCCAAAATGTTGAGTTTATTGCCACAGGGCATAGGGCCCATGCTCTTGTGGTGAACTCACACACAATACCCATATTATATGGCCTTAAGTGTGTTGATTACACCTGTATGACCCATTATTGACTGGTTCCTCACTGAGTTACATATGTTTACACAATTTCAGCCCCTCATACATCTCCCCCTAGCTACTTTTCTTTTAACTACTCCCAATCTCTTGGGTATAGCCAATTTTAGTACGGGTAGGTTGAGAACCACCAGACGCCCATGCACCTCCTCAAGGCTCAATAATATTTCTCCTAAACATGTTATATATCTTAGTTTATCTTTGGTGACCAGCTCTCTCATTACTGTCACAGTTTCTGTCTCCTAATAGGTCATACACAAAGTCAAAGGCGTATCCCCACAACCATAATTATTGTACAATAATTTTTGACTTAGTCCTTCCCATACGATTGGGCTTTGAAAAGCTTGAATTCGACCCTTTTTCACTTAGTCCCAGTTTAAAATGTGACCCCCTCAATATCAGTAGTCTTTACTGCTGCCTCTATATACACTAAATATTAAGATATGGTTTGCAGGCCCCTATAGTCTATGTAACAAATATTGATATAAGTGGCTCCACATAGCACTCATGTATTTATAGCTCAATATAAGTTCTTAACTATATATATATTATCATTTATCTGCTTTATATGTTTATTATATCTACAGTTGATATATAAGGCCCAATAGAGGCCATTTCATTTACTATCTCCTCTATTTTGTTTTATTTGAGCAACTGGGTCCATGAGTGACCTTATTGGATATCAGGGGATTATATATTAGAGAATATAAATAAAAAATGAGATATCACTGTTATAATTTTATTTATGTGTTAAACTAATAGTTCATGTAATGGCGATGATATTTACAAGGTTATTTTATTTTGTTGGTGAACTGCCATGTATACTGTAATCTGTCTTTGGAGAATATTTGAAATTGTATTTTCAATTTATATTGTATGTTTTAAATACCTCAATAAAAAATTTTTTTAAAAAATCCTTAAAGGGACACTGTAGTCAGAAATGATATGCAAATAAAATAGTAGTATAGTTTTAAAACTCCTATTTTCTAATGTACTTCATTTATTAAATATGTACCCTTTTGCCAATAATCTACTTTGAACTATTAATTGTTTCCCAACCTACTTGTATGTCAGCCGTTACGGATTCCCAATCGGTGCTGACAACTTCAGTTTTTCTGAACTAATGCGCATGCGCGAGTAACCGCAGCGTCACAGATTCTATCAGCAGCAGTTCCCTCCAATGCGTAAAACTAACAGATGTGGGTAATTTCGGCTTCTACAATTACAAATGCGCATGCGTGATTTAACCGAATTGATGCGCAGGCTTATTAGGAAGGGTTATGCTGCTAATGATATGCATAGTAGAGAAATGTTATTGGTCAATCATTTCATATACACACTATGCCGAAAACGGTGGGCTGGAAAAGGTGACGTCATGGCCGGGTAATATTTATTAAAATTATAAGGTTTGTAAGCTTCGTTTTATACAAAATATAGGTTAGTAGCTTTTAATAGATGATAATTAGACAAAATATGGGACTATTGTGTAACGTAAAAAGTAAAAAACAGTAATCCTTTAATTTCATAAACTTTCCCAGTAACTGAAGTTTTATTTGTCCTCTTAGAATGATTGCATCCTTATTATTATTTATGTGACAGCAGAACCTCATTATGCAACTAGAAAAAGAGTTTAAAAAAAATGCAACCCATAGAGGCTGTGTCGTATTCCACATGAAGAGGATTAAAAGCAGTTACAGCTCAAGTGAGAGCTAATGGGGGCTTTAAACAAATAATGTCAATAAACACATAAAATTCGTAAAACTTCTTCACAACTCTGCTGTGAAAGACAAATATCAACCACCATATATATATATATAGCTTTAGGCAACTTACCAAAGAGAACATATTTAAGAATGGAAACTGAAAAAAATAAAAGCAGTAATCTATAAAGGTACCAAAATGAGGTAAGAAACCTGTACACAAATGAGGTAAGAAACCTGTACACAAATGATGTGTGACATGGGCACATTTAATGATGAGAAAATCTGTTACTGCAAAATCCAACTAGTAGTGTATACAAAAAAGTAACAAAAAAATACTGGTGTAAGAACAATGCAAAGTTCATACCTACCCCAGCAAAACACAAATGAATAAAGAATTATGCACGTATTATTTAACTAAAGAAACATAATTAAGTTAAAAAAAAATACAAAAGCTTTATGCATTTTATAAAAGTAAAATACTTTGACACTTTAGAATACAAAAGCCTTGTAATAACGATAGTAGCAAAAAAAGATCTGATTCTTTTTGGCCCTTCTTGCTGTAAACGTGGCGCCCCAAAAATACACATTATAAAATGCTTGCAGATAATGAAGATCATGCAACAACCATCCTTCATTCTACAAGAGAGAACAAAGAAAGGATACCATCAGGCAGGAAAATGATGGATATTATACAGCCTGAAAAAGATGGGGCATATAGGAAGCTACTCCTCATTTCTGAGTGCTAGTAGGGTGAGCCAAGAAAAAAAATTGTGTAAAGACATCTCCTAAACGACATGGGAGCATACTGATAAGTGCAGATCTTTAAAGGGACAGTTCACCCAAATAATTTCTCCCCTTTAAATTGTTCCCACTGATCCTATTTACCTGCTGGAGTGTATTACATTTTTTACAAGTAGCTTCTTTACCCCTATTTTGGCCTTTGAAATAGTTGATTTAGCCTGTGGTATCCCCACCCATACTGAAAATTTGTATACTGGAGTCTCAGCTATTGAATATATTAAAGGGACATTAAACACTTTGAGATAGTAATATAAAAAGATAAATTGTATATATAAAACAACTCTGCAGTATACTTTCATTATTTATTTTGTCCCCTTTCCTGTAATTCCATTCTGAAATTGTGAGCTTTTCAGTTCCTGGTTAGAAATGGAAGTGCAGAACACTGTTAAATCCAGCACAACCATTGGCTGCACACTCTAGTGACCTATTTATAACTGACCCTAATTGGTCAAAGCAGAGAAGGTAACACAAGTTACAACATGGCAGCTCCCAGTGTTTTATAGACACTAAAATTTTACACTTATTTTGTCACTTTTTAAACAACTAATGAAACTTTAAAAAATACATCTACATGTTAGTCATGGACTAATCTTTTCTTTGAATGCATCATTCTATCTAGCATGTATTTAGTGTTTAATGTCCCTTTAAGTAAACACAGCCAGCAGAAGAAATTACACTACCAGTGGGGTGCAGGATAGATAAGTAATACAATGATAATTTTCCATTGTTCTCTCTAAGTATTGAGCTTTGGTTTTCCAGACAAATATAAGATAAGGAAGTGTGTGTACACAAAGTGATAACATAATGAGATATGATATTACCTGAAACTCAACCCATTGTAATAGGCTGTGGTTTAAAAGCACTAAACCAGCTTCTTTGTATACACAAATAAACCTGAAAATACAATTTCTCATACATTTTGCACTCTGCAGCTGGTATAATAAGTCCTTGAAAATACATTAATATAAAACAATTTTACAGAGTACTGTCCCTTTAAGGTCAACAGCATTAACATGTAACGTGGAGAAAGGTTCTGTACAATAGTAACCCATTGAAACTAATTCATTAATCTGTTAATCTCTTTTTTTATGTCTCTGTATGATATTTTCAGGAACAGTTAATATAGAGCATAAACGACATATCACATATTTCTGCAGTGGGAAAAGCATGATATGCAACATGCAGAAGCAGTCCCTGGAAGTCATAGATTACATGAAAAGCAATCTGTTTTCAGATATTTCTTTTGGCAAGAATATAAAGAAAAGACACCTATGGGGTGGCATATTAGTTCAAACACAATGATATTAATGAATAGAACATGCAACAAATATTAATAGGAAATTAGAATGCACACTTTTACAAAAATATTTTCACTTCAACACTAGACATTAAAGGGACGTGATACCCAAGTGTTGAAGCAATTGAAAGTAATGCAGCATAGTTATAAAAAGCTGACTAGAGAACAACTTATTTACCTCAAAAGTATTCACACCCCACTGTAAGGAGACTTTAAAGGGAATAGAAACCCCAATTTTTTTTCATGATTTAGATAGAACATATAATTTCATTCAACTTTCCAAATTACTTCTATTATCAAATTTGCTTCATTCTCTTGTTATCCTACTACGGACAGCTAGCTGAACACATCTAACCAATCACAAGAGACAAATGCTTACAGGCACCAATCATCTCCCACTAGTGTAGGATATGTGCGTATTCTTTGTCAACAAGGGATACCAAGAGAACAAAGCACATTTGAAAATAAAAGTGAATTTAAAAGTGTCTTAAAATGGCCTGCTCTATCTGAATCATGCAAGTTTAATTTTGATGTTCCTATCCTTTTAAGCAGCCAATCAATGTGCTAGTCTCAGGACTTGGAAGGTAGTGTGCATCTGGCATGTGTAGGCAGTCATGTTATTTTCCTATTCAGTTTAAGGGAGTTTACTGTGAAATTTCACGAGATCACAGCAAAGCAAATCATGACCTCAGCACTGATGATGCTGACTGACTTGTCCCCCCCTCCCAATTAACAACTGTACACAGAGCACTTACTCTGGTGACCTGAAGAAATTTTGAGGTAAAATATCTTCCCTTTTTACCTAGAGATGTTCAGGTTATATTTTCATGTCAGCTTTTTACAGTTATGCTGCATCACTTTCAAGTGATTTAGCTTATGAGTATTAGGTACTTTTAATTTTGCAGGGTATTTTAGCATCTATGTAGTAAGTACAGAGCAAATAAACTATTATGTCAGTCATTTTGGCTGCAGCGTTAACTACATTTTTTTAAATAGTGCAGTATAAAGAAAAATAACTTGACAGCAGATAACCCTGCTGAACAGGTTTAAGTTGTTTTCTTTAATATTGAAAGAATGTACTGGGTACCACAAAAAATGTAGTCAATCAGAAGGTATAAGCAGAATGTAAGCTTTGCCAACCCTAACACATATAAATTATAACATCTTTGAAATATACTTCCCATTTTGTATTGTTTATCAATGACTTGGAATGTGCTTAGGTATTGGCTGGTAAATGTTTTCAAGTTGCCCATATAGACTTTGTATTGCAAACATGCAAAAGGAAATGTCTACAGATGTTCCCAGATATATACTGATAAAACCTATTCTTAGTTTCACAATAAAGATGTGAACTCAAGACAAGCCTTGCTTTAGTTCCCTGTAGAAATTCTATAAACAGCAACTCAGATAATATAGAAATGCCTCTGAATGACCCTGCTTTTCTGCTTGTTTCCTTTCTGTTCCAGCTGAATGCGTATTCACCTCTAGACACTGTACCATGGGAATGGGCTGCTCACTGCCTTTCAAAATCACAGACTGAAAAGTGATTGGAATCTTGTACCAGTGTGAGGGAAGTAGCGGCTACAGTGTGCTTTGCTTTCTACATTTTTTTTCTTGTAAAAATGTTATTCAAAGTATGTTCATATATGTGTGCATGATTCCCCCACAAATGATTCATTTCTCAATTACACAAAAATATGTATAGCCATACTTCTTTTAAGATATTAGCAGTTTATAAATAAATATTATTGATAATATTATGGACCTTTTTATTTTCTTGTGGCTCAAAAGCCCCCAAATCTATTAAAAAGTATGTCGTGAAAAACTGGCGTATTTTTGGCTTCCTTTCTATACCCTTCACATATTATTTTTTTGTATTAGAGACATGAAACGCCACATTTTTTTTTAAGATTCATATAGAGTGTAAAATTAAAACAAAAAAAATATACTTTCAAATTTATTTATATTATCTAATAAATGTAATTAATTATATTGTTGAAAAGCAGTAGGCTGAGTAGTGGGCGCATGTTTGGTGCGCTATATGGCAACAGTTTTGCAAGAATTCTTTAAAAGGGACAGTCTACACCAGAATTTTCATTGTTTTAAAGGACCAGTCAACCCATTAGATTTGCATAATCAACAAATGCAAGATAACAAGACAATGCAATAGCACTTAGTCTGAACTTCAAATGAGTAGTAGATTTTTTTTATAACAAATTTCAAAGTTATGTATATTTCCACTCCCCTTATACCATGTGATAGCAATCAGCCAATCACAAATGCATGTACGTATAGTCTGTGAATTCTTGCACATGCTCAGTAGGATCTGGTGACTCAAAAATTGTAAATATAAAAGACTGTGCACATTTTTTTTTTTAATGGAAGTAAATTGGAAAGTTGTTTAAAATTACATGCTGTATCTGAATCATGAAAATTTTATTTAACCTGAGTGTCCCTTTAAAAGATAGATAATCCCTTCATTACCCATTACCTAGTTTTGCATAACCAAGTATATTAATATACTTTTTACCTCTGTGATTACCTTGTATCTAAGCCTCTGCAAACTGCCCCCTTATTTCAGTTCTTTTGACAGACTTGCATTTTAGCCAATCAGTGCTGACTCCTAGGTAACTCCACGTGCATGAGCACAGTGTTATCTAAATGACACACAAACTAACACCCTCTAGTGGTGAAAAACTGTCAAAATAAATTCACATAAGAGGCGGCCTTCAAAGACTAAGAAATTAGCATATTAACCTAAGTTTAGCTTTCAACTAAGAATACCAAGAGAACAAAGTCAAATTGGTGATAAAAGTCTATTGGAAAGTTGTTTAAAATTACATGCCCTATCTGAATCATGAATTTATTGATGTTATACATTTGCACTAGATGAAAGCAGCCAGTGTTTGCTGCCATATAGTTCTGTAGACACATGCATGCTACCTACCTCAGTAAGCTCTCCATCAAAGAATACTATGAGAACAAAACACAATTTATAATAGATAAATTGGAAACTTCATGGCCCATAATATATATACTCAAAATTACAGTGTTTTTCTTGCTTGATTTATTTGATTGAATAAACTTGCACACACACAAAAAACACTAATCTGAGTTTCTGATAAATGTATTTATTTTATGATGGCAAGAGTCCATGACACATTACATGTGGGAATTATACAACAGCCTACTAGGAGGAGGAGGAGGAGGCAAAACACTCAATATACCAGAGCTTAAAACCCTCCCCCTTACCCTGAATCTTCGGTCATACATATAGCCTAGTAGGTGGAGAAAACAGAAAGCAGGAAAGTCAAAGCAGGGTAAATGAAGTACTGTAGGGTGGAACTTGTGGACTCTCACAGTCATAAAATAATTTATCAGGTGGGCCTACATTTTGTTTTCTTTCATCAGATGGTGAGAGCCTACACAATATAAGAATATGTAAGAATCTACATCCAAGCAGTGAAGTCTACAAGACCACCATACAGTAGGTAAGTTACTGATCAGGCATTAGGGCACTAAGAACTTTCTTGCCAAAAGCAGCCTTAGAAGAGGCATACACATCAAGTGCTAAAGTATGCAAAGAGGACCAATTGGCTGTCTTGCAAATCTATCTCATTAAGTAAGGCCTATGAAGTGATAACTGCTCTATTGTAATGAGCAGTTATACGATCAGAGGGCATCTTCCCCACAACCAGGTATGTCCTACAAATTAGGACAAGCAGCCAAGGTAACAGCCATAGCTTTCTGACCCTTGTGAGGTTCAGAAAAATAGAGAAGAAGAAAACCTGTAAACGTTATGGCTTCCACATGGAACTTAAAGGCTCTGAGAACATCCAGGTTATAAATAAGTCACTCCTTTAGAATTCTTAAGAGTAAAGAAAGAACCACAAATCGCCTGGTTGATAGTATCTGTAGATAACACCATAGGAAGAAAATAATAGCTAATGCAAAGAACAGCCTTGTTGCGAAAAACCTCAAAACCAGACTAAGATTTCATGGAGGAGAAACTGGAGGAAAAATTGGTCTAATGTTTGGATATCAGGAATTTTAGCAATCAGTTTATGAAATAAGAGTGATAGGGTTGAAATCTGACTTAAGAGAAATAGCTGACAAGCCTTTTTCCAAACCATCCTGCAGGAACTCAAGAACTTTATTTATTCTTAAAGAATTCAGAAAATTTGTCCTCAGAAGAGGAATCTTCAGATTCCTAAGAACCTCTTTTATCTATGGGGAATTTAGAAAGTCCCTCCTAAGGGATGTCCCTGATGACTCAAACGACAGAGAAGGAGCACCATCCAACTCTAGCATGCGTCTGCATTTAAACTACTGGAGGCATAACAGTCAACAATTCATTAAAGGCACAGTGAATATATTCCTTACATTTGGGAGATAGTCCTGAAGAACCACCAAGGTGGGCAATAACCCCCTCAACACTTTTAAAAGTGCAGTGCAGCAGAACCCTATCTATGGGTTAGATTACGAGTGGAGCGTTAATTATCGCTCCCGCCCATGTGGTAACTGTGCTCAACCTTGGCTTTTAGCGTCCGTCTGATACCGTGTAAAAAGTTTTCGCTTGCTCACTAACCCGACATCCTCCCATAGACTTCAGTGGAGCGCAAAAAGTGTGTGTAAAGAAAACCAAGAAGAGGAGGCAACAGAGTTGCTATTAAAACAAAAGGAATCCTTTTGGATCCATAAGTTAAACTCCATGGTACTCAAGGGCCTTAATAGGGAGTTAGACTTTGCAGTATTTCTTTAATTATGAAAGAAATCCACATGGCTTCTCTCTATAGTAGGTTTTTATTTTGTTAGCACTAGCTATGAGATTTGGATACGCAGTGCTATAATTAAAATTGCTTTTGTTTTGAATCTGGTTGTATTTGATCTGTGTGATACCCAGAGGGTGCCAAAGCATCACAAAAGTATATGATGATGACAAATCAGATAGGGATGTTAATAAGAAAGAGCAGATAATTCAGAAACTCTTCTAGCAGATGAAATAGCTAAAAGAAACACTTTCCAAGAAAGTAGCTTATAGGGATATGAAACCTCAATTTGTTTTCATGATTCAGATAGAAATATAGAGAAGCGGTAGTCCTGGAGAGTATAATTAAAACGTCTTTATTTCAAACTCAGATTAAAAACGAATGGCAGTCACAAGTAAAAGCATACCAGGTGTGGCACTGTTTGGCTTACGCGTTTCGGCTGAGAGCCGTAGTCATAGCCTATAGTGCTGTGTGACACACCTCTCTAAATACTCATACCTAAAATCCTATTGGTTAAAAGTTAGAACACACCTGTTGATTACATACTCTATACAAAGAAAACTAATATAAACAGAACCTCCTAAGCAATAAACCTGACGAATTTGACAAATACAGAATTAACTTATACATGGAATAAGCATATTGCAGAATGAAAAATACACACCAAACCTACAAAAATCGAAATAGTGCAATAAACAATGTGCAAAATCTCAAAACATACATTGTGTACAATGTGTACCATATTAGCTATAGATATTCTCACTTTAACAAAGAATATGAGGGTTCAAAAGTCAAAACCTGTAATACACATTGAAAAGTCTAATACTGTTCAGGCGGACCCTAACCCTATAACATAATGATAAATCTTAATCATAAGCAATAATATGGGTTAAAATTTCTAAGTTACATGATTATCCAAGGGTAAAGTATATATGAAAAAATGAAATCAAATGCCTGAATAGCGCAAGAGAGATTACCGCGTCCTAAACCGGTAAATGTGACATGCATAGTAATATGGACGAAATGGCTCACACCTCTATACACCCTCCTATACAGCAATTTTACTCTCTGATGCCCTATTCAGCAAGATATGAAGGGACTGCTAGTAGTGAAGTGATATTTTCTGAGGACAAAAGTGTACTAGCACTTAGCTCACTCTTTGACATGATGGAAGATCTGCTGATTAAGGAATCCAAACTCCAGTGGGATATTTGGACAATTGAGAAATACCGATCATTACAAATGATCCCCAGAGGTCTACGTATTTTTAAATTTCCAACCTTTGATGTGGACTGTAATGACAAAGACTTTGTGGAAGAATGGAACAAAGTATTATCCAATTGCTCACTTAATCTGATGCTTCTTATGTTACAATACAAAGTTAAGCAACTCGATAAAATTAAGTCAGAAATTGCAGAGTTACAGGCAGAACTTAATTTGCGCAGCACAGTATCTGATTTTGCCAAATTTGACAACATCCTTAGAGGTATCTTAGCTACTAGCAGATCAAATATCATGGAGAGGAAACACACTAAATTTTTGAGAGATAAGAATGATTATCTTAATAATACAGTGTATATATGGAGTAAAAAACAAAGATCTACATTTAGACAAAATCAGCCCAGATTTGGGGGGAGAGGAAGGGGACGTAGGAACAGACACAGACAGACGAATAACAATAGAAATGTAACGTTCTCTGGAAGTGATACTGAGTATAGTACAGATGGTAGTGATGAAATATCAAACATTCAAACATCAAGTGTAACTACAAGTATTAATACTAGTGAACCTCAGTGTATAGGAGAGATACAAAGCAACTCACTACCTGCACAGAGGTCTATAATCACTCCCCCACCACATATAGTAGAGACACCCTATAATATAACTCCCCAAACGAATTCTAACTATTCTATGTATCCTATACCTGTATCCCAGCCAGGTCTACATGTTAATGCCACACAAACAGGAAATATAGGCCTTATGGAACAGGTTTTTCCCCAGGACCAGATCCCACACAAAGGGGGAGGGAGGAAGTCCAAAACACAATCTTATCACAACTCACAGGCACAGCAGAGATACCAGCTGAGACAAGTCAAATCAATCACAAAGTACAAATAGATGCTACATATAGTAATGTTATCAACTTGTCATCTACATTGCTTACTGTTGATCAATTAAAAGTACTTAGTCTGGGGCTCAATTTTTCACCTACCAATGACTTCGATGTGTTCAAAACCTTATTGGATCTCAATAAATTTACTAGAAACATAACCTTAAAAAAATATTTTTCATCAACTAGTGAAGCCAGTGATAATGAACAACAGGGGACTTCGACTTATAATGAGTCTCTCTCCTTCTCACAAACATGTGATGTAGTCTCTTTGCAACAATTACAGTCAGAATCTATTCATAACACGCAAGGCACTCTTAATAGAGGCCCCCTGATGAAGGGAAAATCTACTTTTTACCCCATACAGGTTAGGGGTAATGTTATAGAAACTTTTTACAACAGGGTTGAACAAGATCTTATTGCTCTCAAACAGTCCAAGAAACGACCTAAAAGCAACCTAGGTTTCAGGGAAAGAGCAGCAGTCAAAGAGTTAAAAGATAACTCCAGTATCACCATAAGAAAAGCCGATAAAGGAGGTATGACTGTTGTTCTTGACCGTGAAACTTATGTTGCTGAAGCATTAAGGCAACTTAACAATAGGGAGGAATATTCCATCCTTAAAGGTGACCCCACCTCTGTCTTCAGGAGGGAGCTTGTGGATCTTTTGGATGAGGGTGTGGAATCAGGGTTCATTGATCCAACTACCTTTGCATACCTGGTCCCTGATTTTCCTAAAATTCCTGCCTTCCACCACTTTCCTAAGGTCCACAAGTCCCTCTCTGAAGTTAAAGGTCGCCCAATTGTAAGTGGGGTTGATTCCCTACTGTGCAATTTATCCGAGTGGGTGGACAGCATCCTACAGCCAATGGTTATTTCATTACCCTCGCATTTGCGAGATACTAAACATGTTTTACAGTTAATGAAAAATGTAGTCTGGACATCACAATCCAGATGGTTAACTGTGGATGCTGTCTCACTCTACTCCTGTATACCCCATGACACAGGTTTGAAGGCAATTTGTTTTTTCTTAGACAACTTTGGTAATTACACTGAAGATTTCAATTGTTTCATTGTGAAAGTTGTGGGGTTCCTCCTTACACATAATTTTTTTGTGTTCGAGGGGGTGTACTATCTCCAAAGGTGTGGAACAGCGATGGGGGCTAAATTTGCCCCATCCTATGCTAATCTGTTCCTAGGATTCTGGGAGTTCTTCCACATCTTTGGAGATAGTAACCCTTTCCGTGTCTATATATCTACATATCGAAGATATATAGACGATCTGATCTTCATATGGACAGGAACCCAACAACAAGCTTTAGAATTCTGTTCAACCCTTAATTCAAATGACATGAATCTCAAATTTACATTTGAATTTAATGACATAAGTGCTAATTTTTTAGATCTTACCCTTATAGGGCTCCCAGATGGCAGAGTTAAAACAGTTTCCTATAGGAAACCCATCTCAGGGAATGCAGTCCTATTTGGGACTAGCTGCCATCCGAAACATGTCCCAGAAGCAATTGCTAAAGGGGAGATGATCAGATTAAAAAGAAACTGTTCAGATGACAGCGACTTCAAGACATTAGCCAGGGACCTTGAATCTAGGCTTCAACAACGCAGATATCCAAAAAAAGCCATTTGTAAGGCCAAACATTTGGTGAGCTCCAAAACCAGAGATAGCCTTCTGGTAGATAGACAAATAAATGATTCTAAGCCCTTTGATGGAGTGACGTTTGTCACCACTCACAGTGGACAATACAATGACATTTGTTCCATTATACGCAAGCACTTTAAAATCCTCAATGCAGATGATAAACTAATTGAAATGGTTAAAAGTGGTGTAAGGTGTGCATATAGGAAAGGTCCCACACTGGGCTCCCAGCTATCTCCAACTATGTTGCCCACTAAGACTAATGATGCTTGTGCGTGGATCAGACATCAGGGCATGCATAAATGCGGCCACAGAAAATGCAAACCGTGTGACTTTGTACGCACTGGAAATACATTTACAAGTTATGTTACAGGGAAAACATTTAACATCAAAACACTCTTAAATTGCACATGTACTAATGTGATTTATGTACTCAACTGCTCCTCATGTAAAATTCAATACATAGGTCTCACCTCCAGAGATGTAAACACCAGAATTAGGGAACACCTTTCCTCTTTTACTACAGTTAAATCGAGTACCCCTGTAGTCCAGCATTTCGGGGTCTACCATGGAGGGAACCTTTCTTCCTTTTCTTGGAGTGCTATAGAAAGGGTTCACAGACCTAAAAGGGGAGGTTCCATAGATCGCATGCTGGAGTTGAGAGAAGCCCATTGGATTTTTACAATGGGCACTCGTATTCCAAATGGGCTCAACTCCAAGTATGATATCATGAATTTGTGGTAACTGGTTTGGGCTCCCTAGCTCTCTGTGAGCTACTCCTATGCATGTCACATTTACCGGTTTAGGACGCGGTAATCTCTCTTGCGCTATTCAGGCATTTGATTTCATTTTTTCATATATACTTTACCCTTGGATAATCATGTAACTTAGAAATTTTAACCCATATTATTGCTTATGATTAAGATTTATCATTATGTTATAGGGTTAGGGTCCGCCTGAACAGTATTAGACTTTTCAATGTGTATTACAGGTTTTGACTTTTGAACCCTCATATTCTTTGTTAAAGTGAGAATATCTATAGCTAATATGGTACACATTGTACACAATGTATGTTTTGAGATTTTGCACATTGTTTATTGCACTATTTCGATTTTTGTAGGTTTGGTGTGTATTTTTCATTCTGCAATATGCTTATTCCATGTATAAGTTAATTCTGTATTTGTCAAATTCGTCAGGTTTATTGCTTAGGAGGTTCTGTTTATATTAGTTTTCTTTGTATAGAGTATGTAATCAACAGGTGTGTTCTAACTTTTAACCAATAGGATTTTAGGTATGAGTATTTAGAGAGGTGTGTCACACAGCACTATAGGCTATGACTACGGCTCTCAGCCGAAACGCGTAAGCCAAACAGTGCCACACCTGGTATGCTTTTACTTGTGACTGCCATTCGTTTTTAATCTGAGTTTGAAATAAAGACGTTTTAATTATACTCTCCAGGACTACCGCTTCTCTATATTTCTACATTTTGCCAGTGTATCCTGGACTGTTAAGCTGTTAAGCTGTGGGGAGGTGTGTGCGTGCAGCTAATAGTGATTGGTGATTCTTCAGCATCGGTACTTTCCACGGATTGGTTACTGCTGATTGACGCTCTGACTAGCCAATAGGATCTAGCGCTCATCGAAGAGGAGAGACGCTGTACATCTGCAGACCCACGAGGACGCCAAGCAGCTGAGCCGGTGAAGAAACGAGCACTCGGAGATGGTATAAGGTACCCGTGCAAAGTGTCCGGTATAGTAAGCAGGCCTGGGCAACAGTGGGGGATTTATCTTGACCAATTCGCCTATGCAGCTACCTATAAAAGTCTCCTTAAGCTGTCATACAGTTTGGATTACACTGCACTATTAACTATCAGCTGACCTTAAGTGGTTTCTCACGCATTTGTTTTAGCACTACTGAGTTCCTTCTTTTGTATGTATGATTCAGATAGAACATGCAATTTTAAAAATATGTTTTCTTGAAAAGCAGGGACATATGCTTAGGAGCTGTCCCATTTCAGGAGCGCTATATAGCAGTTTTGAAAGAATGTTATCCATTTGCAAAAGCACTCGATGGCACCACTATTTGCTGCCATGTAGTGCTTCAGATGCCTACCTAGGTATCTCTTCAACACAGAATAGCATGGGAAGTAAACAAATTTGATAATAGAAGTAAATAGGAAACTTTTTTAAAAATGATATCCTCTGTCTGAATCACACAAGAACATTTTTGGGTTCCTAAGTAGCTTAAAGGGATAGTAAACCTAATTTATTTCTTTCATGATTCATTTAGCCACCAATCAGCAAACACAAATTTGGGTTTACTAAAAGTAAAGTAATAATGCGCACAAAACCGAACTGTCAAAAAAAGAGATAGAAGGAATATAACATCCAGTTTAGAGGAACGTGCACAAAAACAAAATGTATGCTTACCTGATAAATTTATTTATTTATTGACACGGTGAGTCCACGGAATCATCAATTACTGTTGGAAATATCACTCCTGGCCAGCAGGAGGAGACAAAGAGCAGCAAAGCTGTTAAGTATCACTTCCCTTCCCACAACGCCCAGTCATTCAACCGAAGGAAAAGGAGAGAAAGGAATAACACATGGTGTAAAGATGCCTGATGATTCTGTGGACTCACCGTGTCAAGAAATACATTTATCAGGTAAGCATAAATTTTGTTTTCTTTCTTAAGACACAGTGAGTCCACGGAATCATCAATTACTGTTGGGAATCAATGCCCAAGCTAGAGGACACAGATGATTAGGGAGGGAAAAGACAGGTAACCTAAACAGAAGGCACCACACTGTTTGAATAAACTCACCCCCAAAAGAAAAAATCCTCAGCAGAAGTAAAAATCTAATTTTTAAAATTTTTAAGAGCCCAAGAAAAAGCGACAGCCCTCGAGCAATGAGGCATAACTCTCTCAGGAGACTGCAGCCACGCAGTCTGAAAAGCGAATGATTAAACTTCTCAACCAGAGAAAAGAGAAGTAGCAGAAGTTTTCTCACCTTCTCCTTGCACTGAAGGCAAAGAGAATGACTGGGGTTTGTGGGAAGAGAAGTGATACTTAACAGCTTTGCTGTGGTGCTCTTTGCCTCCTCCTGCTGACCAGGAGTGATATTCCCAACAGTAATTGATTATTCAGTGGACTCACCGTGTCTTAAGAAATAAAGTGATTTCTAAAAGGAAAAAACGTGCAATAAATACCTGACGAGTGACAGCAAAAAATACCACAAATAGAAAACTATGGAGATTATGCTAACCTGACGAGTGACAAATTATATATATATATATATATATATATATATATATATATATATATATATATATATATATATATATATATAAGACTATAACACAGTGCCCATAAAATAGCCATAGAGTGTCTAGTATAACAGAAAAAAACATAAATTATGCTTACCTGATAATTTTCTTTTCTTCAGATGGAGAGAGTCCACAGCTGCATTCATTACTTTTGGGAATTCAGAACCTGGCCACCAGGAGGAGGCAAAGACACCTCATCCCCCAGTCATTCTGCCGAGGAACAAGGAACAGTAGAAGAAATATAAGGGTGAAAAGGTGCCAGAAGAACAAAAAATATGGCCATGCCGCATAAAAACACGGGGGGGGGGGAAGCTGTGGACTCTTTCCATCTGAAGAAAATGATCAGGTAAGCATAATGTTTTTTTCATAAATGGAAAGAGTCCACAGCTGCATCATTACTTTTGGGAAAACAATACCCAAGCTATAGAGGACACTGAATGCAAAAAATGAAATGGTACAAGAGGCAGCCCATTCTGAGGGCACCAGGCCTGAAAACCCCTACCCAACAAAGTCTGCTTCGTCCGAAGCCGAGAGCAACTTTGAAAAAGAGGAAAAGACCCAAGGACACTGACCCGCAGATAGTCCACAAGCCTTGCTAGAGACCGCAGGAACTTGACTCGACTGAGTCAACAGCCTCCAGGAGACACCATCGCTCAGCAGTCTGGAACAAGCTACCGTAATCTTCCACAGAGAAGGAAAGACACGGAGAAAACATGAATGTACTTGTAAAGAGCGGCTTATCCCCCTTAAGGGACTCAAGGCGCTGTTCATCGTATCAACCTCGAAAGGAGGAAGGCTGAGTAGACCTTGCCGGGGATCGACTTGCAACCCTCAGTTTGCTACAGTGCAGTGTAGCCACAGTGCATTAGTATGCTGAGCTAGCTGTCCAGCTAGCATCAGGAACTCCAGACCAACAGAGACCCACTAGTCTCATAGAAACAAGGGGAGGCAACGCCCAGACCCCAGAAAAACAGAAACCACAGGATAAGGTTGGGAGTCTAAATCAGAGCGGATCTTCTCCCAACACAGTGCAACCGCACTTTAAAAAGCAACTGAAAACGAAGGTCCCCAAGTCGCAAAAAGGTAGCTCAGAATACCGAAATATTCCGAAACAAAACCTTGTGCAGCAAGCTCAGATAAGTCTGACGAACAATCCCTGAAGCAAAAACACTGTACGCTACAGTCATCTAAAAATTACTCTGAAACTTAAATACTTGCAGGCCAAGCAGAAAGCAGCTGAAGATAGGATCCTTCAGATTGCTAAGTATCCACTAACCAGTGGATAACGTTGCAGGCGATCTAAAAGCCGCCAGTCCTTCCCACAAATCCTGAACATGGAAAAAAGGAGAAACCTCAAGAGGCTTACCGTACCTCGAATGCTCCGAGGACGAATTTAGCAGAGCAACAGATCTCAGATCCTGCTCCAACACTGGACCAGTCCAAGCGACAGACATGTCTGATAGACAGGGGGGACAGAAAGATCCCAATCCGCTCCTCCAAAATAAGGCACTCCCAAGGAGAACCCCCTGGGACCTGGAATAGAGAAAAGTGCAATAGATCCATAGGAAGACCTGTCACAGATCTCTATGTAGAGAGATCAAATTCCAACAGGTGGAATAGAGCCCACAGAGCAGCAAATGCTGCCCCTTACAGAGATGAACCACCTGATCCAACCTCCTACACACAGGGCAGGACAAAGACCCTCCAAAGCGAGGAACCCCAGCTCATAAGGAAAACAAACTATCCCCTCAAAAGGGAAGGGCACAGATGAGAACAGCGTACATGTCCACAAGACATGAAGCCATAGTATGATCAAAACACAGAAAGAATGAAAAAATCATCCAGACACCACTGTTGACCCAACAGAGAAAAAACTCCCCATGAAGAGGAGCACACTCCGTCCGAAGGACAAGTCAGGCCTTAAAGTTGATAACCAGCACCCGAAGGTAGATGTGAACTCTGGCCTTTCTGCTTGCAAGCCCAATGAGCTAGTCCCTATGTCGCAACATAGGGTCCCTGAAAAAACTGGGTCATCCCGAACCAGTCCACAGGATCATAAGTCTCCAGACATCCAAGAAGGATCCAAGACAAGAACCCTGGACCCAGAATCATCCTAGAAAGAACAACACCCCCAGGGAACACAAGATACCACGTCTGAAGCAATCAGATCTCACAGGGGATGAGAACCGGGAAACCCAGAGAACGGGTACAGGACTAACTCTTAATTCCCAGCCCAAAGGGAAGAGAACACCCTTAGCCGGAGGTCAACACCCCCAACAAGGTGCTAGGCCGCAACAAAGTCACATAATTTCTCTAGAGCCCAGAGGCCCCAAGGGCAATACTAAAGGAAATGAGAACGAGAACAGAGTCACCGAAAAAGAGTAGAAGAAAGGCTAGTCTCCATAATCCTTTTAAGCTAACATTCCAGAGGACCACACCCAAGGGAGAAGAATGCAAAGCATCCTGAACCCAGGCAGAAAAACATCCCCTAAGCAAAAAGCTTGGAAAAAGAGACAACACCTCCTATCGCCCCCGATATGGAGATGACTAACTCCCGAAGAAAGACAGAGCCTCACGGCCTTTACTTCCTAATGAAGCAGCCAAAGCCACCAGAAAAAACGGACGAAGTCCAGAAAGTCTCGACCCAAAGGAAGAGAACCTCTAAAAGGAAAAAGTCCTAAAAGGACACTTCCAAAGCGACCATGAAAGGCAAAGCCGTAAGAACGGCAGAATGAAGGACCTAAATCCTCCAAGCCTCCAACCCACAACGGAAGGAACACTCTAGTTTCCGGAAAAATCTGACCATGTCGCCGCGGATCTCAACGGAGTCCTGACCCACTAGATTGAAAGGCAAATGAGGACTGAACCAATCCCCATGCCCCTAAGCAACCATTGACCCTCAAGTCCTCTCAGGATGCTAGTTGAAGCTTGTAAAATAAAACAAGAAAACAACACGTCATATTGTGATCACTAGGTGCCCACACTGGACTAACCGGACATAAAAAGGCGCCACCTGTCTGAACTAGGCCTCAAAGACAGAAGGATTTGTACCCAGTCAGTATCAGCCTGAAACCAAGGGCCCCAGCAATGTCAAGGCCACATAGTATCTCCCCCGAGATAGAGGGATAAAGAAAAGTTATCGCCCAGGAAGAACGGACAGCCCCGCAGGACCAGCCCAACAGGGGTCCGAGACTTCCAAGCTCAGAACTGGAACAGGATACACAAATAACAAAAACTATAAGAATATTACTTCATCCCCTTATGTCTATGCATGCAAGCCAGTCGAAGATTAAGGCTGAGAATCCCCAGACCCATTAAGAGTGGGATCCAGCAGCACCAAAAACGTGCCTTAGTAGAACACGAAGGCGTGCCAGTCTATAACGAAAGGCGCAACATACTTTCGCTGGGACAAAAGAAAACACCGGCCCTGAAGGTTAAGCCCCTGAGGCCTCAAGGGCAGTCACTCCCCCGGAGGGCTGAGCTGGACCAGGCGATCCCACGCCTGATGAGCCCTGGTTAACGGAACACGGACAATATCGTAAGAACACTCCCGGGAGGTGAGGTGCAGATGCACCAGTGCCAAAGATATGGCCATGCGGAACCGTGTCGTAACCTCCAGTGGGAACAGGCCACACTCCATAAAAGGATAAGCAGCGTTTGGGTTACCTGCATGAGTAGTAAGAGTTGGTGGTAGGGAGCTTGTCTCATGGGAAATAGAATCCCCAGAGGCGGATGGCTCAGTGGGCACCTGATTCCCTGATCCCAAGGAACAGAGCACTCTAAAACGGCATTCAAGAACATAACTGAATGGCATGTATCACCCGGGCCAATTCATAATCTTCGCAAGAAGAGTCTGAATCAGAGACATCCATCTCCAAAAAAATCAGAATCCTCCATAACTGGGACACTGAATAAAAAATGGACCAATAAGAGAAAAGTCTAAATGGCACCTTACACCCCCAATCGCTGGGGCACTCACCACCTCCAGAGAACCAGACACCAGCGGACCAGGATATCTCTGTTGCCACATAGTCAGGAATGCGGAAATGGAGTCACAAGGTAAACCGTGCAGTCCATGCAAAAGTGCTCCCGACCGTAAAGGCTGCGTCACTAGACATAGGCCGTTATGTTCTAAAATAGTCATGAGCCGAAGCAACACTACACAGTAGCAGACAGAATTACATAACAAACATGATTATAAACCCCCCTGTTCAATAACCCCCCTCAGGAGATATTAACCCTTGATTCCTAGATACAAAAAGGAGCCTCACTGAGACCCTATGTTAAAGTTATCCCCGAAAGGTTGTAGCCCCTCTCGGATAAACAGTTGTAATTACAATACATCCATGATGAACGTAAAATGAAACAATCTTACCGAAATCTTTGCCGTGGAACAGGAACACAGCCCTTCAAGTGTGACAGATAGTAGCGTCGCTTCTGCCATGGACTTGAGAAAAAAGCAGGCAGCAAAACTTGTCAACGCTGATTGCTTGTGGAGCTGTTAATATGAGTCGGGATGGTTTCGCAGAAAAACTCTCCCTGCATCTCCGGACTCTAACTTTCACCCATGCCCTCACTGAGAGGCTGACAGGACTACTTAAAACTCCAGTCCCATCCCGAAGAGTACTATACTCCATAAGAGACTATCAAAAACTTCTGACACTTCTCTGCCAACCTCCTGAGACGAAAGGCAAAGAATGACTGGGGCATGAGGGGAGGAGTATTTAAGCCTTTGCCTTCTCCTGGTGGCCAGGTTCTGAATTCCCATAAGTAATGAATGCAGCTGTGGACTCTTTCCATTTATGAAGAAAAAAATAATAATTACCAGTACACTTGTCCACCATCTAAGTAGCAGACAGCCAAACCAGTACTGAAACATATTAATAGAGGTTATAGAATAGGAGTATATTGTAGATCCATAAAACGAGGGGCGGAGCGAACGGCCGACCATGATGGCCACAACTTAATAAGGCTCTTAGTGCAAACTGGGTGCTATTTCTACCATCAAAGCCTGAGCCAGCTTGGGAGCACATTTTATGTTATGGGTCTATCATAAAAGGGCTCAAGTTCATAACGGCACTCTCTACAACTACCTCCGACATAGTTTGACAGAGATTTCAACGGCAAAGCGGAGAAGAGGCCTAGGAAATAATGGCACTGCGCCTGTGAGTGATATTATGGCATTGACGTTGCATAAGCAACTAAACACTCCAGATGCGCGTGTCTCTTCAGTAGCCGAGCTTGCGTAGCTATGAGGGGATTATCATTCGCCTGAATATACAGCACTACACCGGTTTATCTGGACTGGCCTGCAGCAACAGAACTTTCAGCTACATTTCGGAGGGTCAGGGCTCTGCTCCGGAGTACAAGCTCCATACTGTTAACGGAAGTTAAAATAACAGAGGGGCAAAAAAGTGAAGGATGGCACTAACATCATGATATTTATGAGGAAATACGCAACAATAAAAGTAAAGTGCTCCCTTCTTTTTCATATAAGTGACGCACTCCTATAATAAAAAGGCGCCATTACCTACTGCACATTGTCACGCTAAGCCTTACATGACCCTTACTGGCCAAGTGCTTTCACCTTGCAAAAGTGAATAACAGCAGCGATTGCAGCCACTCTCAGATACAGGGCACTAATTGGGGCGCAAATTGATTTATTGACTCTCTTCACTTCGAGGTGCTGAGTCCTTCAACCACACATACCCCAGGGTCCATAAACTACAATAGGAGGGAAGCTGAAATAACACAATAAGATTAACTTACTAACACTCAGCGATGATTAAAGGCTGTACTACCTATTGTGATTGTAATTTAAGCTAGCAAGTAATTTAATCAGTCCTTTCATCCTGCTTCCTGACATGAGTGGTAAAAAATAAAAGGAAGCTTTTACATTTCCAGTGATTACTTGTCAATACTAACCACTGATACAATCCATGCACCCCCCCCCCCCATTTCCCGCTGTTGATATATCCTCCTTTCCCTTTATCACTTTGTGAGAGCAAATTCCCTGGGGAGTGCGGGGCAGCTACAAGACACACAACGGAGGCCCATTAAAAGCCTTTCTAAGAGTATATCTTTACTCATTGCATTCATACCGCCAGATCATCATAATGTCGCAAAGGCGAATAACAAAAAGTGACAAAGCACAAAAGACACCACAGAAATACCAGGATACAGTAAACGCCTTTTTTAAACAGGTTGCGAAACCTAAAAATAAAAAAGACTCCGCACCATTGCAGTTAAACCCAGAAGATAGCCTAGGCGATATGGCAGATGTCTCCAGATGCTCATCTCCAATAGCCACAGGTGGCGGAGACGATATTCCTATTACCTACAGAGATATCGAAGCTTTAATTGAACAAGTTAAATCCTGTATCAAAAGCGAATGTGCGGATCTAAAAAAAAGGATATTAATGACTTGGGCCAAAGAGTTGGCATGAATGTGTCTTCTCCCAAAAAATGGCGGATCTTTCTTCTAAAGTGATACATCAGCGACAACACATCATGGACCTGGAAGACAAGCTAGATGACCTTGAAAACCGCTCGAGGTGTAGTAACCTCAGGTTTAGAGGTATACCTGAAACTGTGCTGAACAACAAAATTCAAGACTACCTACAAGCTCTCTTTATGGAGATGGCAAACGCAACTACAGTGGAGTTACCTACAATTATCCTGGATAGAGCCCACAGAGCTCTACGCCCAAAACCAGCTGCTGATTCTCCACATAGAGATATAATTGTCCACTTCCAGAACTACCAACATCGAGAAGGCATCTACAACTTGGCAAGGAAACAACAAGCCATTGTGTTTCAAGGTCAACGTTTACAAATATTTCAGGATCTATCATTAAGAACTCTTCAAAAACGGAGAGACTTCTCAGCATTAACCACTCACCTACGACAGCTAAAAATTCCCTATAGATGGGGATTCCCTACTTCAGTGATCACCATGAAAAATGGCAAGAAAATCGAATGCTTCACACTATCTGATATCGACAAATTCTGCAGCATGATGGACATTCCACCTCCTGCCAAGAAGAATTTCCAACTCTCGCAGAATCTCCCATCGAGACAGACTACTCCTAAACCACAGAGACGGCCCTGGACTGAAATGTCTAAAAAACAAAATAAACGTAGACAGGCCAGTCTAGCAGAACCTGAATTGGAAGAACCAGGTTGAGTAAATATGGCTCTATGTAATCTGTTTCAATCACCGACAACACACTGCTGTTAAGGTAAGGCAGAGGTAGTTCTGTTAATTACCGAATCCACCAATATGATGGACAGACTTTTCTTGTTACAAGCTTGAAAACTACTGCAAGTGTAACAGACACTGTTCTCTTGTTATGTTTGTTTAGGTTAAGATCTGAATTTATTACTGTTTCTAAGTCGAGGTTATACTCTAAATTACCTACCAGATGATTATCATAGTAAGCATTGATCTATACGATTAAGTATTCCCGTTGAATATCTGTTATTTATTTTTTGATTATGTGAAATAATATGTATAAATGTGCCTTCAGTTTATGGTGTCTATTTCTACGGCATATCATATCAGAGCTCATATATGCTGCTACCCTTTAGACCTGGACAGCGTTGATTGAGCGTATACAGTTAAACTATGTTGGCATGAGAATATCCCTGTTTAATACCGTCATTCTGTAACCTTACAGGTTCTAGTTCTGAAAACTACTATAGACCCAACAGATACTGATAATTTTCTCTGTTTATGTAGATTGGGATTTGTATTTATTATTGTCTTTAAGCTTAGGTGATACTCCGGAACATACACCAGATGACCATAATAGTAAGCATTGTACTGGATTAAGAGTGTCAGGGTATCTGTAAATGTCAGTGGACAATACATATATATATATATATATATATATATATATATATATATATATATATATATATATATATATATATATATAGTATGAAATCTGTCAAATAGTAAATTTGAGCATGCTCATTTTATCACTGAATACATTTTGTGTATTCCAAATCTGAGATCAGACATGAGATACTTTCTCCTGATTAACATAGCATCTAAGAGTTCAAAAGAGAGCATCTGTCTCATTAACCAGCACAAACCCCCGGGTTGATGGAGCCAATAGTCTGTGTTTTGGTGGAAGATATGATCAAAAGCCCCTTAAAGATTCTCACCATTTCTTTCTGATCTGAGAGAAGCATATGCCAAGAGACATGATGTCTGAGGATTTATTTTAAAGCTTAAACAGATTCAGAGGGAGAACCAGTTTTTAGCTGAAGAAATGACTCATATCACCTAAGTGTGAATTGTCCCCTGCGGAGTTTCCCATATGCAGATCCCAGACAATTGGCATTTCAAGTCTTTGTATGACATGGGAAAAATAAATCTTAGAAAAGAATTGTGCCAAATTTTCATGTAAGTCTAAGATACTCCAATGAATATGTATATTCAGACACATTAAATATGAACATAAAATCTGGGAGATTGTCTATGCCTAAGAAGGGTAATATTGGAAGCTGAAAACCTAAGAATCCAAATTTTAACATGTCTTGCATTGTAACTCTCAAATTCATTTTTAAAATACTTGTATTTAAATTTCAAGTATAATTTATTCTCAGACTGTATATAACATAATTTATGTAAGAACTTACCTGATAAATTCATTTCTTTCATATTAGCAAGAGTCCATGAGCTAGTGACGTATGGGATATACATTCCTACCAGGAGGGGCAAAGTTTCCCAAACCTTAAAATGCCTATAAATACACTCCTCACCACACCCACAATTCAGTTTAACGAATAGCCAAGAAGTGGGGTGATAAGAAAAAAGTGCGAAAGCATATAAAATAAGGAATTGGAATAATTGTGCTTTATACAAAAAAATCAAAACCACCACAAAAAAGGGCGGGCCTCATGGACTCTTGCTAATATGAAAGAAATGAATTTATCAGGTAAGTTCTTACATAAATTATGTTTTCTTTCATGTAATTAGCAAGAGTCCATGAGCTAGTGACGTATGGGATAATGATTACCCAAGATGTGGATCTTTCCACACAAGAGTCACTAGAGAGGGAGGGATAAAATAAAGACAGCCAATTCCTACTGAAAATAATCCACACCCAGAATAAAAATTTTAATGAAAAAATATAAGCAGAAGATTCAAACTGAAACCACTGCCTGAAGTACGTTTCTACCAAAAACTGCTTCAGAAGAAGAAAACACATCAAAATGGTAGAATTTAGTAAAAGTATGCAAAGAGGACCAAGTTGCTGTTTTGCAAATCTGATCAACCGAAGCTTCATTCTTAAACGCCCAGGAAGTAGAAACTAACCTGGTAGAATGAGCTGTAATCCTTTGAGGCGGAGTGTTACCCGACTCAACATAGGCATGATGAAATAAAGATTTCAACCAAGATGCCAAAGAAATGGCAGAAGCTTTCTGGTCTTTTCTAGAACCGGAAAAGATGACAAATAGACTAGAAGTCTTTCGGAAAGACTTAATAGCTTCAACATAATATTACAAAGCTCTAACAGCATCCAAAGAATGCAATGATTTCTCCTTAGAATTCATAGGATTAGGACATAATGAAGGAACCACAATTTCTCTACTAATGTTGTTAGAATTCACAACCTTAGGTAAAAAATTCAAAAGAAGTTCGCAGCACCGCCTTATCCTGATGCAAAATCAGAAAAGGAGACTCACAAAAAAGAGTAGATAATTCAGAGACTCTTCTGGCAGAAGAGATGGCCAAAAGAAACAAAACTTTCCAAAAAAAGTAATATAATGACCAAAGAATGCATGGGTTCAAAAGGAGGAGCTTGAAGAGCCCCCAGAACCAAATTCAAACTCCAAGGAGGAGAAATTGACTTAATGACAGGTTTTATACGAACCAAAGCTTGTACAAAACAATGAATATCAGGAAGATTAGCAATCCTTCTGTGAAAAAGAACAGAAAGAGCAGAGATTTGTCTTTCAAGAAACTTGCGGACAAACCTTTATCTAAACCATCCTGAAGAAATATAAGTCTTCCAGACTCTATAATATATCTCTCTAGATACAGATTTACGAGCCTGTCACATAGTATCAATCACAGAGTCAGAGAAACCTCTTTGACCAAGAATCAAGCGTTCAAACTCCACACCTTAAAATTAAGGTTTTGAGATCCTGATGGAAAAAAGAACCTTGAGACAGAAAGACTGGTCTTAACGGAAGAGTCCACAGCTGGCAAGAGGCCATCCGGACAAGATCCGCATACCAAAACCTGTGAGGCCATGCTGGAGCTACCAGCAGGACAAACGAGCATTCCTTTAGAATATTGGAGAATACCCTTGGAAGAAGAACTAGAGGCGGAAAGATATAGGCAGGATGACACTTGTAAGGAAGAGATAATGCATCCACTGCCTCCGCCCGAGGATCCCTGGATCCGGACAGATACCAGGGAAGTTTCTTGTTTAGATGAGAAGCCATCAGATCTATTTCTGGGAGTTCCCACATTTGAACAATCTGAGGAAATACCTCTGGGTGAAGACCATTCGCCCAGGTGCAACGTTTGGCGACTGAGATAATCCGCTTTCCAATTGTCCATACCTGGGATATGAACCGCAGAGATTAGACAGGAGCTGGATTCCGCCCAAACCAAAATTCGAGATACTTCTTTCATAGCCAGAGGACTGTGAGTCCCTCCTTGATGATTGATGTATGCCACAGTTGTGACGTCTATCTGAAAACAAATGAACAACTCTCTCTTCAGAAGAGGCCAAGACTGAAGAGCTCTGAAATTGCACGGAGTTCCAAAATATTGATCGGAAATCTCACCTCCTGAGATTCCCAAACCCCTTGTGCCGTCAGATACCCCCACACAGCTCCCCAACCTGTAAGACTTGCATCTGTTGAGATTATAGTCCAGGTCGGAAGAACAAAGAAGCCCCCTGAACTAAACGATGGTGATCTGTCCACCATGTCAGAGAGTGTCGTATAATCGGTTTAAAGATATTAATTGAGATATCTTTGAGTAATCCCTGCACCATTGGTTCAGCATACAGAGCTGAAGAGGTCGCATGTGAAAACGAGCAAAGGAGATCGCATCTGATGCGGCAGTCCTAAGACCTAAAATTTCCATGCATAAGGCTACCAAAGGGAATGATTGTGACTGAAGGTTTTGACAATCTGAAATCAATGTTAAACTTCTCTTGTCTGACAAGGACAGAGTCATAGACACTGAATCTATTCTAGAAACCTAAAAAGGTTACCCTTGTCTGAGGAATCAATGAACTGATTGGTAAATTGATCCTCCAACCATGAACTTGAAGAAACAACACAAGTCGATTTGTATGAGATTCTTCGAAAATGAGAAGACTGAGCAAGTACCCAGATATCGTCCAATAAGGAAATACCAAAACCCTGTTCTCTGATTACAGAAAGAAGGGCACCGAGAACCTTTGAAAAAAATTCTTGGAACTGAGGCTAGGCCAAACGGTAGAGCCACAAAACTGGTAATGCTTGTCTAAAAAGAGAATCTCAGACACTAAAAGTGATCTGGATGAATCGGAATATGCAGATACACATCCTGTAAATCTATTGTAGACATATAATGCCCTTGCTAAACAAAAGGCAGGACAGTCCTACAGAAACTGAATGTTGGTATCCTTACATAACGATTCAATATTGATAGATCCGGAACTGGTCTGAAGGAATTGACCTTCTTTGGTACAATGAAGAGATAAAATAAAACCACAGCCCCTGTTCCAGAACTGGAACTGGCATAATTACTCCAGCCAACTCTAGATCTGAAACACATTTCAGAAATGCTGAGCCTTTGCTGTGTTAACTGGGACACGGGAAAGAAAAAAAAATCTCTTAGCAGGAGGCCTTAACTGAAGCCAATTCTGTACCTTTCTGAAACAATGTTCTGAAACCAGAAATTGAGAACGGAATTGATCAAAATTTCTTTGAAGAAAACATAATCTGCCCCATACCAGCTGAGCTGGAATAAGGTCCGCACCTTCATGGGTACTTAGGAGCTGGCTATAGGTTTTCTATAAGGCTTGGATATATTCCAAACTGGAAATAGTTTCCAAACTGATACCGCTCCTGAGGATGAAGGATCAGGCTTTTGTTCCTTATTGTGAGGAAAGGAACGAAAATGATTATTAGACCTAAATTTACCTTAGATTTTTTATCCTTTGGTAAAAAAGTTCCCTTCCTTCCAGAAACAGTTGAAATAATAATTTATTACCCTGGAAAGAAAAGGAAAGCAAAGTTGACTTAGAAGACATATCAGCATTCCAAGTTTAATCCATAAAGCTTTTCTAGCTAAAATAGCTAGAGACATATACCTGACATCAACTCTAATGATATCAAAAGATGGTATCACCAATAAAATTATTAGCATGTTATAGAATAATAATAATGCTATAAAATTATGATCTGTTACTTGTTGCGCTAAAGCTTCTAACCAAAAAGTTGAAGCTGCAGCAACATCCGCTAAAAATATAGCAGGTCTAAGAAGATTACCTGAACATAAGTAAGCTTTTCTTAGAAAGGATTCAATTTTCCTATCTAAAGGATCCTTAAATGAATTACTATCTGCCGTAGGAATAGTAGCACATTTAGCAGGAGTAGAGACAGCCCCATAACCTTAGGGATTTTGTCCCAAAAAAACTCTAATCTGTCAGATGGCACAGGATATAATTGCTTAAACGTTTAGAAGGAGTAAAAGAATTACCCAAATTATTCCATTCCCTGGAAATTACTTCAGAAATAGCATCAGGGAGATTAAACACTTCTGGAATAACTACAGGAGATTTAAAAACCTTATTTAAACGTTTAGATTTAGTATCAAGAGGACCAGAATCCTCTATTTCTAATGCAAATAATACTTCTTTAAATAAAGAACGAATAAATTCCATCTTGAACAAATACAAAGATTTATCAGCATCAACCTCTGAGACAGAAACCTCTGAACCAGAAGAACCATTATCAGTATCAGAACAATGATGTTCATTTAAAAATTCATCTGAAAAAAGAGAAGTTTTAAAAGACTTTTATGTAAACTAGAAGGAGAAATAACAGACATAGCCTTCTTAATGGATTTAAAAAAAAATAAAATCTCTTATGTTTATCAGGAACACTCTGAAAATTAGATGTTGACGGAACAGCAACAGGTAATGTAACAGTACTAAAGGAAATTTTATCTGCATTAATAAGTTTGTCATGACATGCAATACAAACAACAGCTGGAGAAACAGATACCAAAAATTATAGCAGATACACTTAGCTTGGTAGCTCCAGCACTAGACAGCGATTTTCCTGTAGTATCTTCTGACTCAGATGCAACGTGAGACATCTTGCAATATGTAAGAGAAAAAACAACATATAAAGCAAAATTGATCAAATTCCTTAAATGACAGTTTCAGGAATGGGAAAAAAATGCCAAAGAACAAGCTTCTAGCAACCAGAAGCAATGAAAAAAATAAGACTTAAATAATGTGGAGACAAAAGCGACGCCCTTATTTTTTAGCGCCAAATAAGACGCCCACATTATTTGGCGCCAAAAATGACGCCACATCCGGAACGCCGACATTTTTGGCGCAAAATAACGTCAAAAAATGACGCAACTTCCGGCGACACGTATGACGCCGGAAACGGAAAATAATTTTTGCGCCAAAAAAGTCAGCGCCAAGAATGACGCAATAAAATGAAGCATTTTCAGCCCCCGCGAGCCTAACAGCCCACAGGAAAAAAAGAGTCAAATTTTTGAAGGTAAGAAAAAATGATTAATTCAAATGCATTATCCCAAATATGAAACTGACTGTCTGAAAAATAAGGAAAGTTGAACATTCTGAGTCAAGGCAAATAAATGTTTGAATACATATATTTAGAACTTTATAAACAAAGTGCCCAACCATAGCTTAGAGTGTCACAGAAAATAAGATTTACTTACCCCAGGACACTCATCTACATGTTTGTAGAAAGCCAAACCAGTACTGAAACGAGAATCAGCAGAGGTAATGGTATATATAAGAGTATATCGTCGATCTGAAAAGGGAGGTAAGAGATGAATCTCTACGACCGATAACAGAGAACCTATGAAATAGACCCCGTAGAAGGAGATCACTGCATTCAAATAGGCAATACTCTCCTCACATCCCTCTGACATTCACTGCACGCTGAGAGGAAAACCGGGCTCCAACTTGCTGCGGAGCGCATATCAACGTAGAATCTAGCACAAACTTACTTCACCACCTCCATCGGAGGCAAAGTTTGTAAAACTGAATTGTGGGTGTGGTGAGGGGTGTATTTATAGGCATTTTAAGGTTTGGAAAACTTTGTCCCTCCTGGTAGGAATGTATATCCCATACGTCACTAGCTCATGGACTCTTGCTAATTACATGAAAGAAATATATATATATATATATATATATATATATATATATATATATATATATATATCATGAGAAGAAATGCCTAACAGTAACATATCAGATAAGTGTACACCAAATTTAATGAATAGCTGTATGGTAGATACATAAATGCTTGTTTCAAAATGGTAACATTTGTTTCTTTATTTTACAGACAGCAAGATGTCCTATGAGTATTAGTCATAAACATCAATCTATGCACTCAGAAAGAGGTGTACTGAATGTGAAATATGCTGAAATGGATTTTAAGATAATAATAATATGATGTTAGAAATAATACTGATGTTTAATATTAAAATAATCAGGAAAAATGACAAAAATATGATCCATGTATATTAAACATATGACCAGACAGGTTTATTAATATAAAGAAATAGTGTATTTGATAGACATTTTATAGATTAGATAATTGAACTGCAGCAATATTTGAATGAAACTGTTTGTCTCTGTCTGCTGCCCCCGATGGCCTAAATCCAGTATTACAGCCAAAAGGCATTTGGCTGTTGAAAATTAAATTTCCCAGTAGGCAATCAGAGAAAAGAGTGTACCCAAATCTATCAAATGATTAAGAAGTGGGGAGTTTTGTCTCAGACAAAAACTCCCTGCACAGAGAGAGAGGATCTTGGTGGAAACAATTTTTGGTTGGTAACTACTTTTGCAATCCTGCTTGCTGCCATCTTTGCTTATAGAAGAATCAGTGTGCGAACACAATTTTCTGTAAGACAAATACGTTGGGACACTCTTTGTGGATAAGAGACTATCAAGATTAATTCTCTTACACATGTGCATAATTCCTCTAAACATATGACAATAGACATATTTGGATATTAACTGAATTCTCAAACTGGTGACCTGTTAAAGTATCAAGAAATACATTCATTGTTGCTGCAGTCTAATTGAAGCTGATAAATTTAAAAGAGCACAATTTGTATTTTAAACTTGTGTTTCATAGCCCTGTGTTAAAGCTAATAAAGTAAATAAATAAATAAATAAAGTAATTTATCTTTGCAAATATATATATATTTTAGAATTTGTCTTAATTGTAGATAATTAAGAATTTATTTCAGCTCAGATAAATCGGCATAGGAGTTGGTTGTTTGCACAAATAATATATATAATTTCTGATGTTTTAAATTAGAGTTATATAGGAATTGGCTGTTAAAGTATATTGTTCTATTGTTTAACTAAGCACTGTGAAAGTTAGTGGCCCAGATTCTGATATTGTAATGTAATTCAATTGTGAATAAGGTTAATTCTAAAAGTACATTTGGTTGACTTTGTAGACTTTGTAAAGAATATTGTAACAGTTTAAACTTGTATAGTTTGATTTATAATCTGGTTTTCTATAAATATAATTCAATGTGTTTATTAATTTAACTAATATAAAGAATTTAGGAAGATATAATAATTATAATTGTTTCGTATATGTATTTTATTGGGGGTTTGTTTAAAAAAAATAATTATTAAATATATTGCATTATAACCCGGCCATATACTGACAAGAGTCTCCAGCTGATTAATATGTTAACATGTTCCTCAGGCATCATGCCTGAGGAAACAGCTAGTCCAGCTGAGTAACGCGTTGTAATCTGTTTGTAAACATTTGTTTTTATATACCTTGGGTCATACAAACACCCATAAGTTTTTAGATCATTTGTTTTAATAAAATATTCTATCAACTATGGAAGCCTGAGCGTGAATCATCATTCCTAGTACTCTATCACCTGAGCCTTGGAATCAGTTTTGCTGGGACACTGCGAGTTCCCAGCTTGCGTCAAATAGCACACTGGGTGCTGCTCTATTTGTGAGTATAAACACAATACAAGACCTGTTGTACCTTATCACCACAGTATCACACTTGGAGGCGCCCTCTTTTTTTGTGATTCTTCATTCACAGATTCCTGGTTGCGTCTCTATGATATGCCACACTAGAGTTCATGGAATATAACTCTTTATATCAGGACAGTTGTGAGTGAATGTGTACAGTTACGTGTCAATGTTCCTGTTTAATATTACCACTTTTTAGCCTTGCAGGTCCAAGCTCTAAATGACCCTATATGAAAACTTTGCTTAAAAGATCTTAAGCCTAAAAATGTACAGTTAATTCTTGCACAAAAATGCACCCCCATGTTTATGCTTTTATCTTGCCTATAGCTGAATGACTAATATAGCTTACGTATGCACCCAGTTTGTTAAATAGCTTCTTGTTTTGTAGTATTTTTTTTCATAGTTGTGCGGGTTCTACTGTGACGACTTATAATATATTGAACATTAGACTAATTTCCCTTCCCTCCTTTTCCTTCCTACCCCCTCTCCTTTACACTCTCTAGGTACCATCCTTACCTGCATACCCATATTACTAATTCTTTGCCGACCCGTCCATATCTTTATTCTATCAAGGTAACAAACTACTCGAGATGCCGATTCCCATGGCAACAAAGGCCAAAATAGGCACCCTGACAATAGCGAGTCAAAACGTGAAGGGTTTTCTCTCAGCTGAGAAACGATCAATAGCCTACTATGACTTTTATAAAAAAAAAAAAAGACATTGATGTCATTATGACACAAGAAACCCATTTTAGAAGACGTAATGAGCCCATACTAGCTACAAGATACTACGACCAACACTTCCTGAGCTCAGGCCCAAATAGGAAAAATGGAGTCTGTATATCTTTTAAACGTAACACCCCATTTGAACTCCTACAAAAAAATACACTGACAAAGAGGGTAGAAGCCTGATCCTAGTCGGACTTTGTTATGGCAGCCCGGTTACTTTAGCAAACATATACGCCCCAAATAGGCCTACGCCCTTTTTCTTTAGATCTTTAATTAACACACTGTTGGATATCTCTAAAGGTCCAGTCATACCAGGAGGTGATTTTAATTTTCCCGTGAACCCAACTCCAGATACTTCCTCAGGGAAATCGTATCTTCGAAATAATTTGTTGAAGACCATTTGCGCAATTTTGTTTGATACTTGGAAAATGGTCCATACCAACCAAAAAGATTATACCTTCTTCTCCCACCCACAACACTCCTACTCCTGGTTGGATTGCAGTTTATGTAGCCAATCATTTCTGACTAATCTAATTCACTCTAAAATATCACATACCTCCTGGTCTGACCATAGTATAGTCCTTACCACCTTTAACTGGTCCTCCAAAACACGAGACACATTAAATTGGAGACTTAATTACTCCATCCTTGCGAACCAAGACACAATAGAGGAGATAATCAAAGCAACTGACGAATATTTTCTTAATAATAAACCTGAGGACACATCCGCTGCAAACTGGGAGGTATATAAATGCTACATTCACTGGATCCTAATTAAACATAATGCTAAACAGCAGAAGCTTAGGCTCGCTCAGTTTACATCTTCAAAAAATATCTTAAAAACGGAGGAAACTATTCATAAATCCGACCTCCTCCCAGAAATGAACAAATCTGACCACAGCGAGAGACAATCTCAATAAATGTTTAATACAAAATGCACACTTGAGAGCCCTCACTACCAAAGCAAACATTTTTGTAGAGAGTAATAAGGCAGGACTTCTGCTGGCTAGATCCCTTAAAGGGACATTAAACACTAAATACATGCTAGATAGAATGATACATTCAAAGAAAAGATTAGTCCATGAGTAACATGTAGATGTATTTTTTAAAGATTCATTAGTTGTTTAAAAAGTGACAAAATAAGTGTAAAGTTTTAGTGTCTATAAAACACTGGGAGCTGCCATGTTGTAACTTGTGTTACCTTCTCTGCTGTGGCCAATTAGAGACAGTTATAAATAGGTCACTAGAGTGTGCAGCCAATGGTTGAGCTGGATTTAACAGTGTTCTGCACTTCCATTTCTAACAGGAACTGAAAAGCTCACAATTTCAGAATGGAATTACAGGCAAAGAGAACAAAATAAATAATGAAAGTATATTGCAGAGCTGTTTTATATATACAATTTATCATTTTATATTACCATCTCAAAGTGTTTAATGCCCCTTTAAGATGCAGAGGTACACTACATTTATTAGATCCATTACGCATTTGTCAGGTAGGTCTGTCAGTAGGAATGAGGACATCGCAGGCACCTTTGTTTCCTATTATTCTAAACTCTATAACCTTAATCCCAACAAAATCAGTAATATTGAGAAATACTTGGCCACATTAGATAACCCGACTATTACAGATGAGGATAGACATTTACTAGACTCACCCATAACTCTCCAAGAAATCAAAAACACAATAAAAGCGCTTCCAAATGGCAAATCCCCTGGACCGGACGGTTTAACGGCAAAATGTTACCAACTTCTTCAGTCACGACTGTGTTCACCACTATACACACTCTATGCCTCTATAGATAAGGGTAACGTTTTTTCCCAACCTCTACTAGAAGCCCTAATTACAGTTATTCCAAAACCAGATAGACCAAGTAACCAAGTAGGGAGCTACAGACCTATTTCGCTCATAAACATGGACATAAAGATCTACGCCAAAATACTTGCAAACCGTATGAATACCATATTACCAAAAATTATACACCCGGATCAGAGAAGCAAAGGACAATACAATTAGAGTATTACATTCCTTGCAAACAGCCCATGAAAATAAGACAACTCTCACCCTCTTATCCACTGACGCAGAGAAGGCCTTCAACAGGGTCGACTGGCACTTTATGTGGGAGGCCCTGTCGAAGTTTGGCTATTCAAATACATTCCTCTCTAGAATTCAAGAACTATATCAAGGTCCTAGAGCTAGAGTTAGAATAAATGGCACTATTTCACAACCCTTTCCAATATCGAATGTCACCACTATTATTTGCCATTACGGTTGAAATACTGGCTATATAGATTAGAAACAACCCATATACAGTACAAAAAATATATTACTCAAAAGTGCCTCTTGTTTGCGGAAAAATGTGATCCTCACCCTTCAATCCCCTCCTACTGCCCTGCCTGTTTTGATACAAACATTAGAAGCTTACAAACAAATGTCCAACTTCTCCATTAATATGGGGAAATCAGGGATAATGTTAATAAAAACGCCATTGCAAAATGTAGAATTTATAACGCATAATACTGAATTCACTATCACAGATAAGATTAAATACCTAGGGCTGATAATCCCCAAACATGTACAGGATTTACAAGTTTTAACATTTAACATCCTCTCTCAGAGCTCAGGGAAAATACACAGACTTTTACACTCAACTGCTTCAACTGCCCTTTAACTTACAACAGCTTGATTTCAAACACATCCTCTCTCAGAACTCAGAGAAAATACACAGACTTTTACACTCAACTGCTTCAACTGCCCTCTATCTTACAACAGCTTGATATCAAACACATCCTCTCTCAGAACTCAGAGAAAATACACAGACTTTTACACTCAACTGCTTCAACTGCCCTCTAACTTACAACAGGTAGCCTTCTGGAAAACAGCTTCATTATATTTTACCTACAAAGTTGTTTTATTGTAAGTGTTTGTATATTTAGTGATAATTCCTTTTGTTTTGTTTTTATTTTAAATGTATATATTACAGGCTGTGCTAGTCATAATTTGCATACCTCTAGCTCATTGCACATTTTATCAACTTTATGTCTGCCATTATGTTAAGTTAGTTTAAGCAGCTCTTGCCCATTTATCCGTCTATTTGTTTAATGGTTTTATTTCACCCCTTGTATGTCTCAGTCTTATCTCTGTAATATTTTGTTTTTGATGTTTTTTTTTTTGTTTCTGCATGATTGACCCTTAGCTTAAAATGTCCATAATTGTACCCTCCCACTCCTTTAACACACTTTTGCTGGGCCATCATTAACCTAATATATCTCTCTCCTTCAGCTTGATTTCAAACACATCCTCTCTCAGAACTCAGAGAAAATACAGACTTTTACACTCAACTGCTTCAACTGCCCTCTAACGTACAACAGGTAGCCTTCTGGAAAACAGCTTCCCTCCCACCCTACCCCTCACCCCAAGCTCATTTCCTCATTTATAGATAGTCTCCCACACAACTTTCACTCTCCTGAAATGACAAGTGCAAACACTGATCAGCACATCCTTCCATTCCCTTAACCCTATAGAATACACAGTACTTTTGTAGTATTATGTTTCATATACCTTTTGTTCCCTTATGCAATTGTTACAGTAATTCTGTGTCTTATGTTTTTAACTGGTTCCCAATTCTGTAAAAATGCTCAATATATTCATATTCCTCTTTGCTACCCTTTGTCTCTATAACAAACTACACTATTCAATTACTCCTTCTCCCTCTCCACTGTTCATTAGCCCATCTCTCTTAGACTTACCTTACTTTTGTACTCATGAACTTTACCTATTCCCAAACACTCTCTCTCTCCCCTGCAGCTCATCTCAAAAGCAGTCTCACTACTGCAAATCTGTATGTCATCTCACTCTCCCTCTTGCTTCTACTTACTGCTGGTGACATCTCCCCTAATCCTGGTCCCCAACCACTGACAAGCCGTGCACATACATGTGTACCATCTCATAGACTCCGAAAACAAAACTCTGCACACCTTACTCACATTCCTCTTGCATCTAAAGCCACTACCCCTTTCACTTGTGCACAATGGAACTCTCGCTCTGTTTGCAACAAGCACACTTCTATACATGACCTCTTCATCTCCCACTCCCTCAACCTTCTGGCCCTAACAGAAACCTGGCTCTCTCCCCTAGACACAGCATCCACTGCTGCTTTGTTACATGGGGGTCTCCACTTCAGCCACACTCCTAGGTCTGGTAATAGACAAGGAGGTGGTGTAGGTATTTTACTTTCCTCTCGTTGCACCTTTCAACAAATACATCCTATCTCTTCCCTCATTCGAAACCCACATGATTTGCTTATTCTCCCCTCTCTCTGTACGTGTTGCAGTCATATACCGACCCCCTGGCTCCTCAACTCAATTTCTAGATCCCTTGGCTGCCTGGCTACCCTATTTCCTTTCCTCAGACACCCCTGCCCTCATTCTTGGCGACTTCAACATCCCCCTTAACAATCCCACTGCCTCATCTGCTAAACAACTTCTGCAACTCACTTCCTCTTTCGGTCTGTCACAATGGACTGATTCTCCCACTCACAAAGACTGTCACTCTCTTGACCTGATCTTTAGCTATCAATGCACTCTCTCAAACATCTCAAACTCCAATTTTCCTCTTTCTGACCACCATCTCCTTACTTGCAACATAACATATCCCTTCATACAACTCTCCCACCTTCTACTCCTCACACCAAATTTCACAGAAGCATTATGTCTTTAGATCAGCAACAACTTGCTAATTCCCTTAAACCGCTCCTCTCATCCTTCTCCTCCTTTTCCTGCCCTGAACAATCTATCTGCCACTATAATTCCACCCTTATATCCGTCCTTGACAATCTCGCCCCTCTTACCACTGCTCGGAAATCACACACTCATCCCCAGCCTTGGCATACTCCTCTGACACGGTACCTACGCAGATGTTCCCGTTCTGCTGAACGGCATTAGAGAAAATCACAGAGTTCAGCTGATTTTCTTCATTACAAATTCAACTTGAACTCTTACTATTCTGCCCTTAATCTCCACAAGCAACACTACTTCTCTACTCTTATCTCTAATCTTTCTTCAAACCCAAAACGTCTGTTCTCCACTTTCAATACTCTCCTCCGCCCTCCCCCACTTCCTAATACAACTTCTCTGTCAGCTCAAGACTTTGCCAGTCATTTCATTAACAAAATTGGCTCCATCAGACATAAAATCAGCTCTCAACATAATTCCATTCTCTCCCCCCTCAAATGCTCTCACTCAACCACAACCCTCATAACCTGAAACTTAGTTCATTCTCCCCTGTTACTGAGGAAGAAGTTTCGGCACTTATACTGCGCTCTCACCTCACTACCTGTCCCCTTGACCCTATCCCCTCACAGCTACTCCCCTCCCTCTCTGCTACCCTTACCCCTATACTAACACACATTTTCATCCTCTCCCTCAGCACTGGTACATTTCCCTCATCAATGAAACATGCACTGGTCACACCTATCCTCAAAAAACCTTCCCTTGATCCTACCTCCCCATCCAACTACCGCCCTATTTCCCTCCTCCCTCTTGCTTCAAAGCTTCTCGAAAAACTAGTATATGCAAGCCTATCCCATTTCCTTACGTTAAATTCCCTTCTTGAGCCGCTGCAATCTGGATTTTGTCCCTATCACTCCACAGAGACAGCTATTGTTAAGGTCACCAACGATCTACTTACAGCTAAATCAAAAGGCCACTTGTCTCTGCTTATCCTCCTTGATCTGTCCGCAGCCTTTGACACTGTCGACCACCCTCTCTTGCTCCAAACCCTCCAATCCTTCGGCATCTGTGACACAGCCCTTTCGTGGCTCTCTTCCTACCTATCAAACTTTACCTTCAGTGTAGCCTTCTCTGGGGCCTCCTCTGTCCCGTCACCACTTTCTGTCGGAGTATGGCAAGGCTCTGTCCTCGGTCCCCTTCTCTTTTCAATCTATACGTCATCACTAGGTTCCCTAATTAAGTTCCATGGTTTCCAATATCATTTGTATGCCGATGACACCCAAATCTACTTCTCTGCACCAGACCTATCTCCTTCCTTGCTAACCCGTGTCACTAACGGTCTTTCTCACATCTCTTCCTGGATGTCCTCTCACTACCTCAAGCTAAATCTCTCCAAAACTGAGCTCCTCATTTTCCCCCCTTCTTCCAAAATCTCCACCCCCAATATCTCTAACTGTCGACAACTCCATCATTACCCCTACCCCGCATGCCCGATGTCTCGGGGTCACATTTGAATCAGATCTTTCCTTCACTCCTCACATTCAGTCCTTGGCTAAAGCCTGCCGCTTCCACCTTAAAAACATCTCTAAAATTAGACACTTCCTTACACAAGACAAAACTAAGATTTTAATCCACTCCCTCATTCTTTCCCGCCTTGATTACTGCAACTCTGTCCTCTCTGGTCTCCCCACCTGCCGCCTAGCTCCTTTACAATCCATAATGAATGCCTCTGCCAGACTCATCTTCCTTACACGTCGCTCTTCATCTGCTGCACCTCTCTGCCAATCTCTTCACTGGCTTCCTCTTGCCTCTAGGATCAAACACAAAATTCTCACTCTGACATACAAAGCCCTAAACTGCACTGCTCCCCCTACATCTCAGACCTTGTCTCCAGATACTCTCCCTCCCGTCCCCTTCGCTCTGCTCATGACCTCCTACTCTCCTCCTCTCTTGTCACCTCATCACACTCCCATTTACAGGACTTCTCCAGACTGGCTCTCATCTTGTGGAACTCTCTGCCTCGCTCCACAAGACTCTCATCTAGTTTTAAAAGCTTCAAGTGCTCAAATAAGACTCTACTGTTCAGTACTAAACTTTCCTAATACCAGTTCCTCTCCTCCATTGCTATCCCCTGAACCCCCTTAGCATGTAAGCCTAAAAGTCCAGCTGTTTGTAGATCACCTTCTTAAGAGCTGACTACAACAGTGTAACTCTTGGCAGGGCCGTCTACCCAGTTGATCCCTATAATTGTTTTGTTGTACTCCCCCTTTGTTTATAGCGCTGCGGAATCTGTTGACACTCTCTCTCCAACATATGGTAAGGAATCTCCTAGAGGCCTGGCATAAACAAGGTCACCTGTCCTAGTTGGGAAGAATAAATACTACTAAAATGATGATAATACCAAAATACTTATATCTCTTCCAGTCATTACCGATGGCTTTGCCCAATACATACCTCCGAATGCAACAGAAAATGCTCAATTCGTTTATATGGTCCTATAAAAAAACCTAGGGTGGCTCAAAATACTCTTTATCAAAGTAAAGAGGACGGAGGACTTAATGTCCCCAACCTCATGAACTACTATAGGGCAGTACACTTAGCCAGAGTAATTTCCTGGAATCATGTACACCTCTCTACTTTATGGGTTCAAATTGAGAGCTCCCTGTTAGAAGTTAAGCATATGAGAGACATTGCCTGGTTACCTAAAGCCTATAGGCCACCACTAGCGTATCAGGACAGTTATGTTAAAACCACTCTTGATGTTTGAGACTATGTAATTACACATATAAAAAGGAATGTCCACTCAAGTTTTCCCCCTTACCCCGTTGTTGAACAATCAGCTTTTCCTAAAACATACTTTATTCACTCATACCAATGCAATGGAAAATCTCCAGAATCTCCCCATTTATCTAATATTAGACTCTAAAGGGGTTAAAGACAGAGTATTATTAAGTGATGAACATTCTCTCCATTTCACAACTGGTACTCGTATCTGCAGATCAGACACGCAATCAACAATGGTATACATAAGCAAGACATCTTGAGACCATTAACGGCATTTGAGCAATTATGCATTAACCCCAACATCAAGAGAGCTCATCTCTCTATAATATATAAAATGCTCAGAGGATCTTTTCCTGTGCAGCGTCCTGCATACTTGCTGAAATGGAATACGGAACTAATGGGAAACCTCAGCGACGCCGATTGGAAACAATGTTTCAAATGGACTCACTCTGCCTCTGTTTCACTAATCATGTCCGAACTGAATTATAAAATACTAACCCGCTGGTATCTAACGCCTCACCGTCTTCAACATATCTATCTGGCTGCCTCTTCGAGCTGCTGGAAAAGGTGTGGAGACATAGGTACTATGACCAATATCTGGTGGGCCTGTCCACACATTACTGGTTTTTGATCACAATTAGAACAGAGTATAAATCAAATTTTAGGTAAGAGTATAGCTCTCAACCCTCATATTATCCTCCTTAACCATATCCCGCCTCTTCACTGTGTATACCGTAAAAAACTACTTCAGATAATGTTGGCCTGTGCAAAAAGACTAATCCCAAGACTATGGAAGACCCAACAAATCCCCACTCTTGCACAATGGGCCTCAGAGGTAGACCACATTCTTACCCTTGAAAAAAATGCATTATTACTACATAGGCAAACGCGACTTTATTACTGATATTCTCTTCTTGTGGGAACAAAGGTTATATAGCGATAAATAATACAACTGTGAACTTTTGCAGACAGTGGACTGGTGATTTCACTCTCCAACTATTTTATTGTACCTCCTATATCTATAGGTTAGGATGTATATGGATGTTTCTGGGAACAAACAAAAAAACAACATTATATGAATAACATGGGATGTTTCTTCTCCTTTTCCCTTTCCATGCCCCTCCGCTCCTCCTTGTCTAGTATTTATTTCCCAGTCTCTATCCCCCTATCTCTTTGGTTTATTTATTTGTGAACTTTTATTGCATATTTCTATGTTAACAATTATTGTATGTTGTACTATTGTGAAATTTATCAACCCAATAAAAACATTAAAACTGAAAAGAAAAAAAGAGCAACAGAAGAGTCTTGCGACTGATTATGGAAAGTGTATAAAGAAATTCCTATAAGGTGTATAAAAGAAAAACAATTTATGCTTACCAGAAAAAAATCCTTTCCTTCTGGATAGGGAGAGTCCACGGCTTCATTCCTTACTGTTGGGAAATAAAACACCAGGCCACCAGGAGGCGGCAAAGACATCCCAGCCTAATGCTTAAATATCCCTCCCACTTTCTCATTACCCCAGTCATTCTGCCGAGACAACAAGGAAAAGTAGGAGAAACATTAGGGTATAAATGGTGCCAGAAGAATAAAATAAATAGGGGACTGCCCATAGACAAGAAAAAACGGTAAGCATCTCCGGAAGGAAAGGAATTTATCTGGTAAGCATAAATTATGTTTTCCTTCCTAAGATAGGGAGAGCCCACGGCTTTATTCCTTACTATTGGGAAAACTATACCCAAGCTCCAGAGGAAACTGAATGAATAACGGGAGGAAAGAAAAAGGAAAAGACGGACCCTATTCTGAGGGCACCACAGCCTGCAAAACTTTCTTGCGAAACTGCTTTAGCCGAAGCAAAAACATCAAATTTGTAAAATTTTGAAAAAGTATGTAACGAGGACCAGGTAGCCGCCTTACAAATGTGATCCATAGAGGCCTCTTTCTTAAAGGCCCAAGAGGAAGCCACTGCTCTAGTGAAATGAGTCGTTATCCTCTGAGGAGTACGATGTCCCTCTGTCTCGTAAGCGAAGCGGATGACACTCCTTAACCAAAAAGATAGGGAAGTCGAAGTAGCCATCTGCACCTTACGCTTCCCCGAATAGACAACAAACTAAGAGGAAGATTGTCTAAACTCCTTAGTAGCCTGAAGAAAGAACTTCAAGGCACAAACCACATACAAATTGTGAAGTAAGCGTTCCTTCGATGAAGGATTAGGACACAAGGAAGGAACAACAATCTCCTAAATTGATGTTGCGATCTGACACAACCTTAGGAAGAAAACCTAATTCAGTATGTAAAACTGCCTTATCTGCATTAAAAAAAATCAGATAATGGGGCTCACATTGCAAAGCAGAGATCTCAGAAACTCTGCGCGCAGAGGCAATAACCAATAAAAAGAACCTTCCAAGATAACAATTTAATGTCAACGGAATGCAGAGGCTCAAACGGAACATGTTGCAAAAACCGAAGAACAAGATTTAGGCTCCAAGGAGGAGCCCCAGATCTAAACACAGGTCTAATCCTAATCAAAACCTTAACAAAGGACTGCACATCTGGAAGCTCAGCAAGCCTCTTGTGCAATAAAACAGACAGGGCCGAAATCTGTCCCCTCAGGGAACTATCAGAAAGGCCCTTCTCCAGCCCATCCTGGAGAAAAGATAAGATCCTGGAAACCTTAACTCTGTGCCAGGAAAAACCACGCTCTTCACACCAGAATAAGTAGATCCTCCATACCTTGTGGTAGATACGCCGAGTAACTGGTTTACAAGCTTGAATAAGAGCATCAATGACACTCTCAGAGAAACCTCTCTTGGCTAAGACTAAGTGTTCAATCTCCACGCAGTCAGCCTCAGAGATTCTAGATTTTGATAAACAAATGGACATAGTATCAGCAGGTCTCTGCGACAAGGTAACTTCCACGGAGGAAATGAGGACTTCCCCACTAGATCTGCGAACCACGTCCTTCACGGCCACGATGGAGCAATCAGGATAACTAATTCCTGCTTGATGCGGGCCACCACTCGAGGAAGAAGCGGTAATGGAGGAAAAAAGATATGAGTTTGAACCTCCAGGGAACGGCTAGTGCATCTATTAGATCCGCTTGGGGATCCCTCGATCTCAAACCGTACCTGGGAAGCTTGGTATTGAGACGGGACGCCATGAGATCTATATCCGGTGTCCCCCACTTGCTGCATATCTCTGCAAACACCTCGGGATACAGAGACCATTCCCCTGGATGGAAGGATTGCCTGCTGAGAAAATCCACCTCCCAATTGTCCACACCCGGAAAGTGGATCGCTGACTCCAGAATACTTCCTTCATCGCCAAGGAACTTCTCGTTCCCCCCTGATGGTTGATGTAAGCCACCGAGGTTATATTGTCCGATTGAAATCTGATAAACTGTGACGAATCCAGAAGTGGCCAAGCCTTCAAGGCCTTGAAAGAACTTTCTTGTCTTCGTAAACTGTCTAATTTAGGTATCATAGGTTCTTCAGGCAGCACGGCCTTTGGAACCTCTAACATAGACAGAACCTCCTTTAATAAAAAAATGTGCAAGTGCTTAATTTTAAATCTAAAGTTCCTCCGCAGCAGGATGCTTAGACGCTAAGGACTTCGTCCCAGAAAGTTAACCTTCTGAAGCTAGAGAGGTTAACTCATCATCGGATAACTGGGACATAATAGCTAAATCCGATAAATATTTAGATGAGTAAGGAGAGGCACTGAGGTCCACAGACACCGCCATTTGTAACTGCGCGGCAAAGTCCACAGGAAGAAGGCCCCCTCCGGATGGAGGATTAGATGTGCTATGGGGAACTGCATGTGGAGAGGATAATGTAGCAAGGGTAGTCATCTCACAGGAAGCCTTAGTAGGCTTGTCTCTCTTCTTAGACTTTATAACAGTGTTAAGGTATGTGGAACATAATTGAGTGGGCAGGAAAACCACGGCCTCCTCACAATATAAACAGATATGATTTAGTACAGAAAAAGTACCTTCTAACATGTCAGAGTCCTCCATAGCTAAGGTTATACCCACAGGAGGACACAAATAAAAACGTTTTTTATTATAAAAAAACTGCACCTTTACACTCCCAATGGCTGGGGCACTCACCACCTCCTAGACCCAGACAGTTAACAGAGAAAACGCTCTCCTCAGGTTCAAGTCTCAGCCGGAATGGAGGAAATTAACATAGACCACACCCGGTCACATGCAGTGCAAGACTACTTCCCCTGTTATTACAAGTACAGCAAGTAATATGAGCTGTGCAACACTTTCAAAAACGAAAGTGAAACTTAAAAAAGTGAAACCTGTTTGTTCCAACCAAAAACACACAGTCTATCAGCCCAGGAAAAAAATCTCACAAAGCATGTACATAATTAATACACTGATTAACCCCAACTGTTCAATAAACCCCCTCCAGAGGATATGAACCCTGGATCCTATCAAGGTATAAAGGAGCCACACTGTGACCCTGTTATAGCGTTTTTATGTGTAAAAATTGTAACAATCTTACCTCCAGGATCCATGTTGTGGAACAGAACACAGCCTCTCAAGTGTGACAGTCTTATAGCAGTGCTCCTGACATGGACTTGAGAGAAAGCAGGCAGTGAAACTCGTCAATACTGATTGCTTAGGAGCTGTTAACTTTCCCTGCATCTCCAGAATCTAACTTTAATCAATACTCTCACTGAGAGGTCGACATGACTACTTAAAACTCCAGTTTTATCTCGAAGGGCAGATACCCTTTTTCAGGACTCTCCGAATCTTGACACTTCTCTGACACCTCCTAACATGACGAAAGGCAAAGAATGACTGGGGTAAATGAGGAAGTGGGGGGGGGGGGATATTTTAACCTTTGGCTGGGGTGTCTTTGCCTCCTCTTGGTGGCCAGGTGTTGTATTTCCCAACAGTAAGGAATGAAGCCGCAGACTCTCCCTATCTTAGGAAATAACGCTTAGACTTTTGTGCAATTTAAAAAAAATTTTTTATTAGTGTTATGAGTGTAACTGTACTTTTTAATGTATTTTGTGACACTTGTGTTCGCAAAACAGTTAACCAGAGCTCTAACATGGTAATCATTCTAGTGTAAAAAGTGATTGCGCTCACACGTTCATTTTCAACCTAAGTGCTAAACCCTACGTGCGATAAACCCCTTTTCACTTGTACGTAACTCTTAGCGCGCCACTGGACCTTAAATTGTAAACATTTGTGATTGGTGAACATATAAGAACATTTTACAAGTGTGTCAAGTACTGGCCTTTAAAATATACAAAGTAATAACTACACAAACACAGGGACAAAAGCACACAAATAGTAACTCTTCTTTAGTCATTACATTGGTATTGTTGCAAACAAATTTAATAAGACATAAATCTTTAGTTTATTAAAGCAACATGAAAAGTATGTTTCACAGTGATTTCAATGGCTTACAAAAAGTGACAGAAAAGATGCTTATTGGGGAAAAACAATTTGTTAAAACTGCAATATAGGCATAAAGAATCTGAGACCAGGTACACCATCATATAGAGCAGATGTATAAATCCAGTGCATATAATTATGTAACAGGGAAACAATCGGAATAATTTCATTAACTTTGCACATTCAGGTGAATAAAATTAAAAAGAGAGGTTGAATTCTCAAAATAACTTTGGTTATAATTAAAAGATCATTTTTTTCCCTTTAGAAATCGATAAATTTCACAAATATACCCTGAATGGTTTCAGCTTTCCATATAGAGACATATTAACAGATGATTCAATTCCAAAGCAGTTTTGAGAGGTTGACTTCACTTTGACAGAGTCACTGATAGACCAATTTTATTTACAGGTTAAATTTCAAACTTGGCTTTGTACAAGCCCTAGTGCAAGCCTGAAAGAAATAGAGTATGTATTTACCAAGAAGAGACCAGAGATATGTGAAATCTAAAATCATTGAAATATATCTCTGCTCAATAATATATATTAAAATAGATTTTTTGTGATGAGCAGATTTTTTTTTTATTGCATACAATGAAATGCAAGTTAAATACAGTGACAAACGCATTGTTAATTATGTAGCAATTTTGTAGTTCTATTTTAGTCTTTTATGAGCTCTTGAGGATCAATTTCACTAATTTAATAATATATCCCTGTGAACTTCAAATTTAGGGTTTGAGAAATTCATGATAAAGTTCTAACAATTACAAGTACCAGTAAAGTTAAGTGCTTTTCTTGTAACACCAATTACAAAGCTAAAACCCCAGTCCATTCTGTAAAATGTATTTAGTGGTATGTTTAACAGGAGGCAAATTATAGACAAAGATACTCATTACGCCATGGTTGTTGCTAATCTAGCAGAAGGGATATGAGGAATATTTAACCACTGGTACAATTCATATATAAAAAAAAATGCAGCTCTTGATAAATTCCATTAATCTACATATAGTGATCTGTATGTATAATCCAGTGACTGGGTTCACAATTTCTTGGCTGTAAATATGTCAACTCCTGCATTAATTGGATGCGATCACCAAAGCATTAAAAAGTGTAATGAAAGGAATGCAATCACTTCCGTCCATTCTACATAAACCAAATATGCCTTTTAAAAGTAGGTTGTTTGTAAGAGGTACATTTAAATTATTAAAATTCAATAACAGCCAGCCCATCAGTTGCAGTTTTTTTTTGGCATAAATTATATAGCCAATCAGAGATTGTATAATCCAGTTCCATGTTAAAGTGCATCCCAGTGGTGGTTGTGATGGGGAGGGGCTATAGATACAGTGTGCATGCACAGTAACACCTTTATCTCCATGGCAACAGGCTTAAAACAAGCAATAAAACAGACTTTGTACATACATTAGTAGTGACATTATACAATGCATTACAGTCGCACCATAAGAATTTACACATATCCCTACTTTTTTTGCAGCTGTAAAAAAGGCACTACAAAGTCTTCCTTTTTCTGTGAAGTGCAGTTTTGCTTAATATCTGCGTGCAAACAGAACTTTTTATGTTTAATTAAAAGTAGGTTGGGGTTGATAAAGTCCGTATAGGTTGTACCGTCCGAGCGCCGGCCCAGGAACTATACAAAATGGTAGTGCGCTCCTGGGTGCTTGTGCCACAGGGAAGAGGGGTACTGAAGCCATACTTAACATGTGAGCATCAGCTCCGTCTGTCTCTTCCCTAAGGCAATAAGCAACTGGGACTGCGCTCTCTTCCAGGAGAAAGGATTATGAGATGCCTCTGACTTGCTTGAAGTACCCAAATGATTAAACCAGAGGGTGCTGCAGAGACTGCAGCAAAAAGGTAGAATTTATGTTTTTAATATGAAAAAACGTAGCCCATAGAAATGCATTCAATTTTCCTGTCCCTTTAAAAGAAGCAATTCTGTATCGGACAGGCTCCTATTAATGGTGTTCTAGCAGCATTTTGCAACAGAACTTTGAGGAGATTTTTATATAAAAAAGAAGAAAAAAGTTCACTTATGCCTAAGGAAACCACTTTGGAATGTACTTTAATTATTTAGTTTGCCTCCTTTTCATATAATTTAGCTCTGAAAATTGAGGATTTTCTAATTCTCATAACTTGAAATACACCCTGCTGACTTCTCAAGGATAACCCTGCTACATATATTTCCCTAATTGCCTTTAACTGATAACTGCAAAAAAATCCAAATAAGGCAAATGGTAGGGGAGTTTGGCTATTGAAAAACAAGAATAGTAAAAAGATGTTAATTCTATAGCAACACAACAGAAATTTCTTGTAATTACAATTAGGCAAACAGAATCTTACAATCTTGTAGTGGTGTCTTTAGCAACCACATATGAAGGGGGCAATGTTACTGAAAGTGATGCAAATTTACGACACTGTTTAGATGACTAAAAATGTACTTTTACTTATTTATTACAGCTATTTGTGTGCACAAAAGTTTCCAGGTGCTCAGCACTCCAGTCGTTACCCACTGGACACAGATTACAATTTTTTTTTTTTAAGGCTTGTCAGAGATGGTCTCACTTCATACCATGTGTTTCAGCAGCTTACTATAAACTGTAACTTCTGTGTCTGAATTCAGGTTTTGTAAGCGTCAACGCACTTTTTATGCAACAATGTATAAGGTTAACACAATAATTAATTGCATACTATAGAACATTCTGCGTACCACTGAGATCCAACCTGGTATTTATTAATGTAAATATATGCACCTGTGATTATTCTTGCGGATGCTGTTCATCGCCTACCTGGTTTTCAAGCATCACAGACTTTCCATCAGGGCTGCTGTGCTAAGTGCTAAATTAGAGGGCTGTCATGACTTTAACGTACACATGTACAGTAAGCTGTATGCTTAGGGGAAGTCTGTTACTGGAAAACTAAAGTGAGCACAGAGGCTGCTGGAAATTGTGTGGTCAAACTCTTCAAAAAAAATAAATAAATAAAATAAATAGCACTGGCGTCACTTGATACTTTTAAAAATCTAGGGCAATGTAACAGAAGACAAATCAGGGTAATGTAACACTATATTTACCTTAAAGGGACATTCCAGTAAACAAAATATAAAATGCTCTAATTCTGCAATGTGACATGGCTGACAAGTGGAACTTTAACTATGCATTTAATCTCATATAAAATCAGGACAGTAAAAATCTGAACATTGTGCTTAGTTACCCTATTACAATTTGTTTCTAATAAATAATAATATGAAAACTTAACACATAACCTGCCCCATTAAACATACCACTATCCACTGCTTTTTACTTTATGATGTGGGACTGACATGATGATGCACAAGGCTGCAGTTTATGGTTTATGCTCATTCTACATACATACAAACGGTCATGGAAGCTTTGACTATGCTACAGACTGCTTAAATAAAAGTGATGTCAAATTTCTTCCATGTACTGTATAAAATCAGAACAAGTGTTAACCCAGATTCCCCAGTAGTATAAAAGTCCATCCTTATCTACCACTTCTCTATTATATGGCTCATGTAGTCTTCTGTTGGCCAGCGCATTTGGTCCTCTGTATCTTCCTTAGCATATGCCTCATTAGAGCGCTGGAGAAGTCTCTCTTCCCGATTTTTCTTCCTTTGCTCCATCCTCTCAACCTGTCTTTTGAATTGGTAGCGCTGCTGAAAGAGGTCCTTTGCATAGTCGTATAGTTGCATGTCCAAATCATTAAGCTCCTCAATCCTTTGGATGGTGCTATTCTCCAAGTCAACTCCACCAGCTCTTGTATTGTTATATTGCATGAAAGGTCTGATGAATTTAAGGTGGAAAGTTCTCTCAAAAAGATACTGAGTCTTCCTTTGAAACTCTGTGAGTCCAAAAAAGGCCATATCCTTCAAGTTCTTTTTGGCACTGTCCAAAAGGAGCTGAGCTCGTTTATTGTCTGGAATAAAGGACATATTATAGCATCCCACTAGGCTGAGGTCTGCCAGCATCCTGACCTGGCGATTATTGGCCAAGTTGTAGGGACATTCCATGAACTCCTGAAGAGTGCATCCAGACCAGTCTGTTCCTTCATAGCAAGGTGGCAACTCTTCTGGTGTTGGTGTCCTCCCGTCACACATATGGAGAGAGGTTTTCCAGGTGGCCCCTCGCTGCACATGTCTCCATTCACTAAGGTATCGTGAAACAGGGTCTCTGAGCAACGTGATGTAATAAAATTTCCTAAAACAAAATAAACACAAAATTAATTCACTCAAGAATTAGTTTCTATGTAAGAGTAATTAGAAAATATGGGTTCTAGTTAATTTGCTTTATTTTGGACCTAAGAAAAATCAGCATCACAGACATGAATCAAATTTAATATAAATGAACACATACAGTACACACTGTTCGTATGTACATACATATATAAACAAAACACACGCATTATACATGCATTATTTAACACAATAAAAGTTGCATTTGTATTTTAAAATGTCCCTTTAATATGCACCAGATCTCCCTTTATGTGCCTTCTCTTTTGCACTGCTCAATTTGACGTCTGAGTCATTGCTTAAAATGTTCACTAAATGAAGATTAAGAAATGCCAACATTTGCATTAAAGAGACATTATACATTAGATTTTTCTTTGCATAAATGTTTTATAGATGATCCATTTATATAGCCATCTGGGAGTGTTTTTGTAACAATGTATAGTTTTGCTTATTTTTTTTAATAACATTGTGCTGATTTTCAGACCCCTTACCAAGCCCAAGATAGACGCATACACGTGTTTACAGACTCCTGCTGGCTCCTGTTTGTGTAATTTGTCTTTTCAAATGCAGGTGTGGGGGGAGGGGAAGAGTGTCTGCTCTTCTTGTTTTCCCAGCCCTTTCCACTGGGTGTCCCAGCCTAAACTTAACAGTGCTAAACTGGGAGCTACTAAGTAAGTTTTTAAAAAAGGTTTATACTGGATTTTTATATTAGTATCTGTGCATATTATTCTTTAAAGTAGTGTCTATTACATGCCGTTATATGAAAATTGGTGTATACTGTCCCTTTAAAAGGTATTTGTAGCAGATCAGCAAATCACAACACAGTTTACCTAAATTCCCAGCATACCTTACACATGACATCGGCATAATTGAGAACCAGAGAGATTTCATTACCACAGGCAATTGCCCATTTTGCCTCAGCAGCCAGCACTGTTTCATTCTTGACTGCTGTAATTACCGTATTCTTGGTTCAATCTCCAGTTCCAAACAAATGCAAGGAAATAATCCATGCTTGACTGAAACCATTGAAGCAAGAAGGCACATTTTAGGATAAATACCACAGAACTCACACGTTATTATGGGGAGTAAAATTTATCTTGTAGCCAAATCTAAAGACTGCAGACATGCAGTATACATACAACTGGAATAGCAAATTCCTTCCCAGTAACATAAAAGAAACAGAACTGGAAGGGAATATGACAAACCACTTTCTTGTTGTATGATCGGGAGTGTTCATGCTGAGTCTGCTACAAACTTGACAGCAAAATAAGACTTATTCACCTATATTTATTTGTAAAGCGAGATCATTACCACACACACACACACTTTATTCCTCACAAGCAGTAGCACATATAGATTTGTGTTTATGTAAACAAATGAAAGGCCACTGTTTTTGGTAGCTGCATCGAAATAAGGCCAATTTAATAAGCTTTACAGTTTATATGTTTATTGTTCATTACATGAATATTTGTTTTTTAAAAAAATGGTTCTTATGCTTTTAGGGACTGTCACTGTCAACCAACCGGAGAGATTTTATCCCATGGAGCAGTTGTACACAGATATGCACTTCCAGTTTTAAAATTAAAATAGCCCACTATGTAAAAAGTACCTTTAACACATTTAAATGCCTCTCTAAGGTGAATGACAGACATTTGTTGAGTATGTCACCTGAGTATTACAGAGATAAGAGCTGATAATGAGCTTTACTAGAACCTAACTGGCACTGAGAATGTAAAGTCACATGCCTCACACTGAAAGTAACAGGAGAATGTGCATCTATCCTAGCATTAGGAATGCATGCTCATACACCGTGTATATAACTGAAAAGGAATGTGGTTTTCTTTGTGTTTGCATGCATGTGCTGTGTGTGTGTGTGCGTGCGTATATATATATATATATATACAAATATCCAGACAGGTGCACTCACTGTGACATAAGACATCCGCCGGGGTGCTGCGTTGAAAACATATAGCAATATCCGTTCAACCCCTCAAGGTAGAAAAACGCTTCACTCTCCGGTCTCTTTCAAAATCCTTTATTAAGTATCCAACATCAAATGACAAAGTTCCCAAACGTTTCGATACCAACTGGTATCTTTTTCAATGGGTAATCAGAACATATCTATCCCAAAAGAAGATTCCTAATACTAACCACAAACCACTCACCTATATACACCTGTAAAGCCTCTCTGTCACTTCCGGTACATCAGAAAACCGCCCCACCATGCGCATGCGTCCAGGAGTTAGCCAACCGCATGGCTAATTTGCATATTCAATAACGTAATGACGTTTGCGTTCCAACCACGCATAGTTACTCCTTACTGTTTTAGCAGCTAATGCGCATGCCCAGGTGGCCGAAGTTCTAATAATACCGGACTAACTCTTACAAGTATAACTACTCTAAAATGTAAAAAAACTAACTATACCAAGTTAAAATCTATAATATGACTACCTGAGTTCTCAGAACAGACTTTATTCCTTCTATTTACAGAATATTAAGTAAGATACTTAGCATTTTTATATACAGTTTGCTAAGCTAGTCACAGCCCCCTTAATTATCTTATCCACAGTCTCCAAACCGTCTATTATCTAGTTAAAATATGTTATACTATAATTATCAATATAACATATAGCTTCTATGCCAATTGGAGTGCAGTGAGAGACTTAGTTGTGGCTACCGCAATACACCATATCTTCAGAGACTTTGTGAACCCATATATTCTGGACCAGTCCATCTTCCTGGGTGTTGATGACCTAGACCGATAAATCATGGACATTACACTTAAAGGAAGACACCAAAGTCCATCTGTACATTCAGACCCTTGGGAGCCACTGTGTCTAAACGATAAATCCAGGAGGTCTCAACTTGGAGTAGTTTCGTGTTCCTATCTCCACCCCTTCGTAAGGGGGGCACATGATCAATCAACATGGTCCTTAAACTTGCCGCTGTGTGCCCAGCTTGAAGGAAATGTCTGGCGACCGGTTGATCAGATGTTTTCTTGTCAATCGCTTGTCTAATCGCATGGCGATGATTGGCCATTCTATCTCGAAATGTAGTAGAGGTCTTCCCCACATAGACAAGCGAACATGGACACATTAGTATGTATACAACATACGTACTCATACATGACAATCTGTGTAGAATCTTGTATTTTCTCCCAGTGTGGGGGTGGTGAAAGAACATTCCTGTTAACATACTATTGCACGTAGTGCAGTCCCCACATCTATAGCAGCCAACTTTTTTCTTGCTATCCAGCCAAGTACCTTTTTCATAGCACTTCACAGGGTCATTATGGACAAGTAAATCCTTCAAATTGGGTGCTCTCTTATAAGCCATCCGTGGGGCTGATGTGTGCAGGAATGGTAGTGATTTGTCAGTATTGATAATGTCCCAGTTCTTCTTGACCGATTCAGACAATATCTTGGACACGGGGTTGAACGTGGTAACAAAGTTAATGATATCGCTATTGTTTTCTACTTTATCAGTAGGATCATGTGGTTGTAGCAGAGATGTTTGATCATCCCCGGCCAGGTTGGTTTGCACCTGTGTTATCAGTTTTCTTGTATAACCTCGTTGCTCCAATTTCTTAATCATTTCATCCTCCTGTACTCTTCTAGTCTCTCTTAGTGTGTTATTGCGGGCCACCCGCGTGAGTTGAGAGGATACCACACTCTTTTTTTGATGTTCAGGGTGAAAACTTGTGGATAGCAACAATGAGTTTCTATCCGTCGGTTTTGAATATAAGGAGGTAGAAAATTTGTAACAATCATCTTCTGTATAAACAGATATGTTTAGATCTAGGAATGGTATGCTCACCCTGTTATGGGCCACTTTAAATCGAATAGTTGACTCAAGCTGATTTAAGCTGTCAACCCACTGTTCTAGGGATTCCTCTGACCCTCTCCATACCAAAAACACATCGTCAATATACCTGACATACAGTTTAATTTTATCAATTGTGCAAATGTGCATGACCATAGTCTCATACCAAGACATATACAGATTGGCGTATGCGGGAGCGTATATGTCTTGGTATGAGACTATGGTCATGCACATTTGCACAATTGATAAAATTAAACTGTATGTCAGGTATATTGACGATGTGTTTTTGGTATGGAGAGGGTCAGAGGAATCCCTAGAACAGTGGGTTGACAGCTTAAATCAGCTTGAGTCAACTATTCGATTTAAAGTGGCCCATAACAGGGTGAGCATACCATTCCTAGATCTAAACATATCTGTTTATACAGAAGATGATTGTTACAAATTTTCTACCTCCTTATATTCAAAACCGACGGATAGAAACTCATTGTTGCTATCCACAAGTTTTCACCCTGAACATCAAAAAAAGAGTGTGGTATCCTCTCAACTCACGCGGGTGGCCCGCAATAACACACTAAGAGAGACTAGAAGAGTACAGGAGGATGAAATGATTAAGAAATTGGAGCAACGAGGTTATACAAGAAAACTGATAACACAGGTGCAAACCAACCTGGCCGGGGATGATCAAACATCTCTGCTACAACCACATGATCCTACTGATAAAGTAGAAAACAATAGCGATATCATTAACTTTGTTACCACGTTCAACCCCGTGTCCAAGATATTGTCTGAATCGGTCAAGAAGAACTGGGACATTATCAATACTGACAAATCACTACCATTCCTGCACACATCAGCCCCACGGATGGCTTATAAGAGAGCACCCAATTTGAAGGATTTACTTGTCCATAATGACCCTGTGAAGTGCTATGAAAAAGGTACTTGGCTGGATAGCAAGAAAAAAGTTGGCTGCTATAGATGTGGGGACTGCACTACGTGCAATAGTATGTTAACAGGAATGTTCTTTCACCACCCCCACACTGGGAGAAAATACAAGATTCTACACAGATTGTCATGTATGAGTACGTATGTTGTATACATACTAATGTGTCCATGTTCGCTTGTCTATGTGGGGAAGACCTCTACTACATTTCGAGATAGAATGGCCAATCATCGCCATGCGATTAGACAAGCGATTGACAAGAAAACATCTGATCAACCGGTCGCCAGACATTTCCTTCAAGCTGGGCACACAGCGGCAAGTTTAAGGACCATGTTGATTGATCATGTGCCCCCCTTACGAAGGGGTGGAGATAGGAACACGAAACTACTCCAAGTTGAGACCTCCTGGATTTATCGTTTAGACACAGTGGCTCCCAAGGGTCTGAATGTACAGATGGACTTTGGTGTCTTCCTTTAAGTGTAATGTCCATGATTTATCGGTCTAGGTCATCAACACCCAGGAAGATGGACTGGTCCAGAATATATGGGTTCACAAAGTCTCTGAAGATATGGTGTATTGCGGTAGCCACAACTAAGTCTCTCACTGCACTCCAATTGGCATAGAAGCTATATGTTATATTGATAATTATAGTATAACATATTTTAACTAGATAATAGACGGTTTGGAGACTGTGGATAAGATAATTAAGGGGGCTGTGACTAGCTTAGCAAACTGTATATAAAAATGCTAAGTATCTTACTTAATATTCTGTAAATAGAAGGAATAAAGTCTGTTCTGAGAACTCAGGTAGTCATATTATAGATTTTAACTTGGTATAGTTAGTTTTTTTACATTTTAGAGTAGTTATACTTGTAAGAGTTAGTCCGGTATTATTAGAACTTCGGCCACCTGGGCATGCGCATTAGCTGCTAAAACAGTAAGGAGTAACTATGCGTGGTTGGAACGCAAACGTCATTACGTTATTGAATATGCAAATTAGCCATGCGGTTGGCTAACTCCTGGACGCATGCGCATGGTGGGGCGGTTTTCTGATGTACCGGAAGTGACAGAGAGGCTTTACAGGTGTATATAGGTGAGTGGTTTGTGGTTAGTATTAGGAATCTTCTTTTGGGATAGATATGTTCTGATTACCCATTGAAAAAGATACCAGTTGGTATCGAAACGTTTGGGAACTTTGTCATTTGATGTTGGATACTTAATAAAGGATTTTGAAAGAGACCGGAGAGTGAAGCGTTTTTCTACCTTGAGGGGTTGAACGGATATTGCTATATATATATATATATATATATACACACATACATATACACACACACACAGTGTATAACATAATTTATGCTTACCTGATAAATTTATTTCTCTTGTGGTGTATCCAGTCCACGGATCATCCATTGCTTGTGGGATATTCTCATTCCCAACAGGAAGTTGCAAGAGGACACCCACAGCAGAGCCGTCTATATAGCTCCTCCCCTCACTGCCATATCCAGTCATTCGACCGAAAACAAGCAGAGAAAGGAGAAACCACAGGGTGCAGTGGTGACTGTAGTTTAAAATTAAAAAATACCTGCCTTAAAATGACAGGGCGGGCCGTGGACTGGATACACCACAAGAGAAATAAATTTATCAGGTAAGCATAAATTATGTTTTCTCTTGTAAGGTGTATCCAGTCCACGGATCATCCATTACTTGTGGGATACCAATACCAAAGCTAAAGTACACGGATGAAGGGAGGGACAAGGCAGGTACTTAAACGGAAGGTACCACTGCCTGTAAAACCTTTCTCCCAAAAATAGCCTCCGAAGAAGCAAAAGTATCAAATTTGTAGAATTTTTAAAAAGTATGAAGCGAAGACCAAGTCGCCGCCTTACAAATCTGTTCAACAGAAGCCTCATTTTTAAAGGCCCATGTGGAAGCCACAGCTCTAGTAGAATGAGCTGTAATCCTTTCTGGAGGCTGCTGGCCAGCAGTCTCATAGGCTAAGCGGATTATGCTTCTTAGCCAAAAAGAAAGAGGTTACCGAAGCATTTTGACCTCTCCTCTGTCCAGAGTAGACAACAAACAAAGCAGATGTTTGACGAAAGTCTTTAGTAGCTTGTAAGTAAAACTTTAAAGCACGAACCACGTCCAGATTGTGTAATAGACGCTCCTTCTTTGAAGAAGGATTAGGACACAAAGACGGAACAACAATCTCTTGATTGATATTCTTATTAGATACCACCTTAGGTAAAAACCCAGGTTTGGTACGCAGAACTACCTTATCTGCATGGAAGATCAGATAAGGAGAATCACATTGTAAGGCAGATAACTCGGAAACTCTACGAGCCGAGGAAATAGCTACCAAAAAAATTACTTTCCAAGATAAAAGTTTGATATCTATGGAATGAAGAGGTTCAAACGGAACCCCCTGAAGAATTTTAAGAACCAAATTTAAGCTCCAAGGTGGAGCAACAGGTTTAAACACAGGCTTGATTCTAACTAAAGCCTGACAAAATGCCTGAACGTCTGGGACATCCGCCAGACGCTTGTGTAAAAGAATAGATAGCGCAGAAATCTGTCCCTTTAAGGAACTAGCTGACAATCCTTTCTCCAATCCTTCTTGGAGAAAATATAATATCCTGGGAATCCTGACCTTACTCCATGAGTAGCCCTTAGATTCACACCAATAAAGATATTTACGCCATATTTTAGGATAGATTTTCCTGGTGACAGGCTTCCGTGCCTGAATTAAGGTATCAATGACTGACTCGGAGAAACCACGCTTTGATAAAATCAAGCATTCAATCTCCAGGCAGTCAGCCTCACAGAAATTAGATTTGGATGGTTGAAAGGACCTTGAAGTAGAAGGGCCTGTCTCAGCGGCAGAGTCCATGGTGGAAAGGATAACATGTCCACCAGATCTGCATACTAAGTCCTGCGTGGCCACGTAGACGCTATCAAGATCACCGATGCTCTCTCCTGCTTGATTTTGGCAATCAGACGAGGGAGCAGAGGAAACGGTGGAAATACATAAGCCAGGTTGAAGGACCAAGGCGCTGCTAGAGCATCTATCAGCGTTGCCTTGGAGTCCCTGGACCTGGATCCGTAACAAGGAAGCTTGGCGTTCTGGCGAGACGCCATGAGATCCAGTTCTGGTTTGCCCCAACGAAGAACCAATTGTGCAAACACGTCCGGATGGAGTTCCCACTCCCCCGGATGAAAAGTCTGTCGACTTAGAAAATCTGCCTCCCAGTTCTCTATACCTGGGATATGGATAGCTGATAGGTGGCAAGAGTGAATCTCTGCCCAGCGAATCATCTTTGAGACTTCTAACATCGCTAGGGAACTCCTTGTTCCCCCTTGATGGTTGATGTAAGCCACAGTCGTGATGTTGTCCGACTGAAATCTGATGAACCTCATTGTCATTAGATGAGGCCAAGCCTGAAGAGCATTGAATATCGCTCTTAGATCCAGAATGTTTATTGGAAGGAGTGACGACTCCTGAGTCCACGATCCCTGAGCCTTCAGGGAGTTCCAGACTGCACCCCAACCTAGAAGGCTGGCATCTGTCGTTACAATTGTCCAATCTGGCCTGCGAAAGGTCGTACCTTTGGACAGATGGACCCGAGATAGCCACCAGAGAAGAGAATCCCTGGTCTCTTGGTCCAGATTCAGTAAAGGGGACAAATCTGTGTAATCCCCATTCCACTGACTGAGCATGCATAGTTGCAGCGGTCTGAGATGTAGGCGTGCAAACGGCACTATGTCCATTGCCGCTACCATTAAGCCGATTACTTCCATGCACTGAGCCACCGAAGGGCGAGGAATGGAATAAAGAACACGTCAGGAATTTAGAAGTTTTGATAACCTGGACTCCGTCAGGTAAATTTTCATTTCTACAGAATCTATCAGAGTCCCTAGGAAGGAAACTCTTGTGAGGGGGGATAGAGAACTCTTTTTCTCGTTCACCTTCCACCCATGCGACCTCAGAAATGCCAACACTATGTCCGTATGAGACTTGGCAATTTGGAAGTTTGACGCCTGAATCAGGATGTCATCTAAATAAGGGGCCACTGCTATGCCCCGTGGCCTTAGGACCGCCAGAAGCGACCCCAGAACCTTCGTAAAAATTCTTGGGGCTGTAGCTAACCCAAAGGGAAGAGCTACAAACTGGTAGTGCCTGTCTAGGAAGGCAAACCTGAGAAACCGATGATGATCTTTGTGTATCGGAACTTTGAACGACGGAACTTTGAGGAATTTGTTTAAGATCTTTAGATCCAAAATTGTTCTGAAGGTTCCCTCTTTTTTGGGAACCACAAAGAGATTTGAGTAAAATCCCTGTCCCTGTTCCTCCTTTGGGACTGGATGGATCACTCCCATAACTAGGAGGTCTTGTACACAGTGTAAGAATGCCTCTCTCTTTATCTGGTTTGCAGATAATTGAGAAAGGTGAAATCTCCCTTTTGGGGGGGGGGGAAGCCTTGAAGTCCAGAAGATATACCTGGGATATAATTTCCAACGCCCAGGGATCCTGGACATCTCTTGCCCACGCCTGGGTGAAGAGCGAAAGTCTGCCCCCTACTAGATCCGTTACCGGATAGGGGGCCGTTCCTTCATGCTGTCTTAGAGGCGGCAGCAGCAGGCTTTTTGGCCTGCTTATCCTTGTTCCAGGTCTGGTTAGGTCTCCAGACCGTCTTGGACTGAGCAAAAGTTCCCTCTTGTTTTGCATTAGAGGAAGTTGATGCCGCACTTGCCTTGAAGTTTCGAAAGGCACGAAAATTAGACTGTTTGGCCCTTGGTTTGGACCTGTCCTGAGGAAAAGCATGACCTTTTCCTCCAGTGATAATATATATATATATATATATATATATATATATATATATATATATATATAATCTCCTTCAGACCAGGCCCGAATAGGGTCTGCCCCTTGAAGGGAATGTTAAGCAGCTTCGATTTTGAAATAACGTCAGCTGACCATGATTTAAGCCATAGCGCTCTGCGCGCCTGGATAGCAAAACCAGAATTCTTAGCCGTTAGTTTAGTCAAATGAACAATGGCATCAGAAAACAAAGGAATTGGCTAGCTTAAGTGCTCTAAGCTTGTCAAGTTTTTCATCCAATGGAGTCGCTACCTGTAAAGCCTCTTCCAGAGACTCAAACCAGAACGCCGCAGCAGCAGTGACAGGCGCAATGCATGCAAGGGGCTGTAGGATAAAACCTTGTTGAATAAACATTTTCTTAAGGTAACTTTTTATCCATTGGATCTAAGAAAGCACAACTGTCCTCGACAGGGATAGTAGTACGCTTTGCTAGAGTAGAAACTGCTCCCTCCACCTTAGGAACTGTCTGCCATAAGTCCCGTGTGGTGGCGTCTATTGGAAACATTTTTCTAAAAACAGGAGGGGTAGAGAACGGCACACCTGGTCTATCCCATTCCTTAGTAATAATTTCTGTAAACCTTTTAGGTATTGGAAAAACATCAGTATGCACCGGCACTGCATAGTATTTATCCAGTCTACACAATTTCTCTGGCACTGCAATTGTATCACAGTCATTCAGAGCAGCTAAAACCTCCCTGAGTAACACGCGGAGGTGTTCAAGCTTAAATTTAAATGTAGAAATATCAGAATCAGGTTGCATCATCTTCCCTGAGTCAGAAATATCACCCACAGAAAGAAGCTCTCCTTCAGCTTCTGCATATTGTGAGGCAGTATCAGACATAGTTCTTAAAGCGTCAGTATGCTCTGTATTTCGTCTAACTCCAGAGCTATCTCGCTTTCCTCTAAATACAGGTAGTCTGGCTAATATCGCTGACAGTGTATTATCCATGACTGCCGCCACGTCTTGTAAAGTAAACGATATGGGCATAACTTCCCCCTCGTCAGATTCCTCTGGTGATAAGTTTTTTAAAGACAGAATATGATCTTTATTGCTTAAAGTGAAATCAGTACATTTGGTACACATTCTAAGAGGGGGTTCCACCATGGCTTTTAAACATAATGAACAAGGAGTTTCCTCTATGTCAGACATGTTTATACAGACTAGCAATGAGACTAGCAAGCTTGGAAAACACTTTAAATCAAGTTAACAAGCAAATATAAAAAACAGTACTGTGCCTTTAAGAGAAACAAATTTTGTCAGAATTTAAAAAACAGTGAAAAAAGGCAGTAAATCAAACAAAATTTTTACAGTGTGTATAATAATCTAGCAGAGCATTGCACCCACTTGCAAATGGATGATTAACCCCTTTGTTAAAAAAACGTCTATATCGTTTTTTTGATCCGGTTTTTTGATCCGGTTTTTGAACTGTCACACCAAACTGTCACAGCCTTGCTGTGGAGCCTACCTTCCCCAACAAACTATTTTGGAAGCCTAAGAGCCCTTTAGAGATGTCCTGTAGCATTCAGGGAACTCCTGGATGTCTCAGTCTGCAATAGTTAATGCACAAAAAAGCACTAAACTAGGCCCCTCCCACTCACAGTAACACAGTGGAAAGCCTCAGGAAACTGTTTCTAGGCAAATTTAAGCTAGCCATGTGGAAAAAAAACTAGGCCCCAATAAAGTTTTATCACCAAAGTATATATAAAAACGTTTAAACATGCCAGCAAACGTTTTATATTGTAAATATAAAAGAGTTTTACCTCAGAAAGTAAGCATGATACCAGTCGCTATTAAATCACTGTATTCAGGCTTACCTTACATAAATTTGGTATCAGCATCATTTTCTAGCCTTCACATCTTCTAGAAAAATATTAACTGCACATACCTCATAGCAGGATAACCTGCACGCCATTCCCCCGCTGAAGTTATCTCTCTCTTCAGACATGTGTGAGAACAGCAATGGATCTTAGTTACAACCTGCTAAGATCATAGAAATCCCAGGCAGATTCTTCTTTTTTCCTGCCTGGAACAAAATAGCACAACTCCGGTACTATTTAAAAATAATAAACTCTTGATTGAAGCAAAATAACAGCTACATTTCATCACTTATCTCTTACTACCTCCATGCTTGTTGAGAGTTGCAAGAGAATGACTGGATATGGCAGTGAGGGGAGGAGCAATATAGACAGCTCTGCTGTGGGTGTCCTCTTGCAACTTCCTGTTGGGAATGAGAATATCCCACAACTAATGGATGATCCGTGGACTGGATACACCTTACAAGAGAAATATATATATATAGCCAAGTATGATGAGCATTACAGAGAGAGTTTGACACCGATATTCACAGCTGCCTGATTATTACATTACTCTGCATTTTACTATATATATTTTTATTGTGTTTGATGACGGCCCTATAAAGCATATCCTATTTCACTGTATTGAACAGAAAATGAAATAAATACATGAGCTCAATGTCATTAGTACAGTTTAGCCTTAGGATGCAGTAAATGATAAGAAAGCTCTCTAGTTTTCTCAGCACTGATGCCAACTGGACCAGTTCCTACTGAACACCTGTCCACTTTAAGAGAATAAAAACCAGACAGCTATTCTATGCATGCCAGTGAACAGCTGCATGGTGACTTCAAGGTCAAAAGCCTTACAAAGAATTCTACAGGCTCCATGAACTTGGCACAGTCATTTGCACTAAGTATGACAGAAGATGCATTTCATATTTCTCCAGCTATTTTACATATATGTTTATAGATGTATAGAGGGCACTGGCGCATCACCATATGGGTTATGCACGATCACTCATAGGTAATTGTACTAGCAGGTTCAAATGCAATACACCCCCACCCCAACACCCTGATTGATGCCTCAAAACTACCTGCTCTTCATAACAAAGACCAGAATGGGACATCAGCCGTTATCTCTATCCTGGGTAGGTCAGGATTTAGCAACTTGGCCCAGCATTTACAGCTAAAATGAATTCTGTAAACAATTCAGAACAAATTGTTCTTCTGTTTCTGCCCGACTAATGAGCTAGTGGTCACAATTTATTTTAAAACTTCAGAATTAAAGTTATAAAAGGCAAAATGAAATGTTCAGGTTTAAGGCCGAGAGTTTTTAGTTTACTTCTATTATCAAATTTACTCTGTTCTCTGTATACCACTTGTTCACAAACATACAGAAGTATGCTCAGGAGAAGCAATGCACTACTGGCAGCTAGCTGGTAATTGGCTCACCAGATGTCTTTATTTAGATCTGACATTAAAAAGGGACAGTAAAGTCTAATTAGGACATGATTTAGACAGAGCATACAATTTTAAACAACTTTCCAATTTACTTCTATTATTTAATTTGCTTCCTTCTCTTGTTATCCTTTGCTGAAAGGTTTATCTAGGCTGCATGCATGCATATATATATATATATATATATTTATTTAATTTATTATTATTAGGGTTGCACCGATACTAGTGTCGGTACCGATACCAAGTATTTGCATGAGTACTTGTACAAATACACCGATACTTAAACCATACCTCCAATTCCTACCCATACGCTATCTTGTGGCATTTTTTTTAAACTGCATTTTCCCATTTCATTTGAAGCTGGCGTGGAGACTTAAAGGGACAGTCAAGTCCAAAAAAAAACTTTCATTTTTCAAATAGGGCATGTAATTTTAAACAACTTTCCAATTTACTTTTATCAACAATTTTGCTGTGTTCTCTTGGTATTCTAGTTGAACTCAAACCTAGGGAGGCACATATGATAATTTCTAAGCCCTTGAAGGCCGCCTCTATTTTATTTACTTTTCACAGCAGGGGAGAGCAAGCTCATGTAGGCCATATAGATAGCATTGTGATCACGCTCGTGGCTAGTGGCAGACACTGCACTAATTGGCTAAAATGCAACTATATGCAAAATAACTAAAAGTCATGTGATTAGGGGCGGTTAGAAGATGCTTAGATACAAGTTAGTCACAGAAGTAAAAAGTGTATTAATATAACAGTATTGGTTTTGCAAAAAACTGGGCTGGGAATGGGTAATAAAGGGATTATCTATCTTTTTAAACAACAAAAATTCTGGTGTTGACTGTCCCTTTAACTAAATATTGTTCACTTCTGTTCTGCCAATACAAATTGCTGTTATTTGTATAATTGTACGTCAGAGCAGTGCTCCAAAAACTGCTACTTTACAGCTGGAAGCCTTTCTTGGATAGATCACTGTACCTTGTTCAGACAAACCCCTGAAGTACTGGGCAGTTAATAAACTGGGATTACCTGTTATACTACTGGTTCTCATCTTGCACAATTATGCTCAAAACATACTGTACTCTGAGGAACATCCTTAGCCAGGGCTGGACTGGGAATAAAAAGCCGCCCTGGAAAAATATGACGACCAGCCCTATTTTATGTTGAGTCAGTAGAATGCAAATGCCCCATTTTTCTCAAAGGGGATTACTGGGATACTCCTTCCCTGATATTATTTTCAGAATTAAATCATATTACTTTGTATTAAGTACAAATGTCAGATTGATGACTTATATAGGCACCCTACAACCCAATTGCCTCCAGTAATCCCCCCTTTTAAATTGTAGCTTTCCAGCCCCAGCTGCTGCAGCTGCTATTTATTGTTATTAATATATGTTATTGTAATATTTTTATTTATAAACATGTTTGTGAACTTTGTGACAACAAGCACATAAAACTTTTATTATTTCAAAATGTCTTGAGATACAGTACATAATTATAAAGAAGCATTCTTAAATCATTAGTCTGTATTGTGCTTGGTTAACTGTCATGACATAAAAAAGTATTGGCAATTGGTATCGTTGAGTATTTGAATAATTGATATCGGTTTTAAAAAAAAAAAAATTCTGTGCAACCATTGTATGTTCTACCTAATTCATGAAAGAAAAAACAGAATTTATGCTTACCTGATAAATTACTTTCTCCAACAGTGTGTCCGGTCCACGGCGTCATCCATAACTTGTGGGAATATTCTCCTCCCCAACAGGAAATGGCAAAGAGCACAGCAAAAGCTGTCCATATAGTCCCTCCCAGACAGACAGGAGAAAAAAAGGAGAAACTATAGGGTGCCGTGGTGACTGTAGTTAAAGAAAGAAATTTATCAAACCTGATTATAAAACCAGGGCGGGCCGTGGACCGGACACACCGTTGGAGAAAGTAATTTATCAGGTAAGCATAAATTCTGTTTTCTCTAACATTGGTGTGTCCGGTCCACGGCGTCATCCATAACTTGTGGGAACCAATACCAAAGCTTTAGGACACGGATGAAGGGAGGGAGCCAATCAGGTTACCTAAACAGAAGGCACCACGGCTTGCAAAACCTTTCTCCCAAAAATAGCCTCAGAAGAAGCAAAAGTATCAAATTTGTAGAATTTGGCAAAAGTGTGCAGAGAAGACCAAGTCGCTGCCTTACATATCTGATCAACAGAAGCCTCGTTCTTGAAGGCCCATGAGGAAGCCACAGCCCTAGTAGAGTGAGCTGTGATTCGTTCAGGAGGCTGCCGTCCGGCAGTCTCGTAAGCCAATCGGATGATGCTTTTCAGCCAAAAGGAAAGAGAGGTAGCAGTAGCTTTTTGACCTCTCCTCTTGCCAGAATAAACGACAAACAGAGAAGACGTTTGTCTGAAATCCTTTGTTGCTTCTAAATAGAACTTTAAAGCACGGACTACATCTAAATTGTGTAATAAACGTTCCTTCTTTGAAACTGGATTCGGGCACAAAGAAGGCACAACTATTTCCTGGTTAATATTCTTGTTGGAAACAACTTTTGGAAGGAAACCAGGTTTAGTACGTAAAACAACCTTATCTGAATGAAACACCAGATAGGGCGGATTACACTGCAGAGCAGATAATTCAGAAAATCTTCTTGCAGAAGAAATAGCAACCAAAAGAACTTTCCAAGATAACAACTTGATATCTATGGAGTGTAAGGGTTCAAATGGAACCCCTTGAAGAACTGAAAGAACTAAATTTAGACTCCAGGAAAGAGTCAAAAGTCTGTAAACAGGCTTGATCCTGACCAAAGCCTGAACAAAAGCTTGAACATCTGGCACAGCTGCCAGTCGTTTGTGTAACAAGACAGATAAAGCAGAAATCTGTCCTTTTAGAGAACTCGCTGATAATCCCTTATCCAAACCTTCTTGGAGAAAGGAAAGTATCCTAGGAATTTTAATCTTACTCCATGAGAATCCCTTGGATTCACACCAACAGATATATGTTTTCCATATTTTATGGTAAATCTTTCTAGTCACAGGTTTTCTGGCTTGTACCAGAGTATCTATCACAGAATCTGAAAACCCACGCTTAGATAACATCAAGCGTTCAATTTCCAAGCCGTCAGCTGGAGAGAAACTAGATTTGGATGTTCGAATGGACCTTGTACTAGAAGATCCTGTCTCAAAGGTAGCTTCCATGGTGGAGCCGATGACATATTCACCAGGTCTGCATACCAAGTCCTGCGTGGCCACGCAGGAGCTATCAAAATCACAGAGGCCTTCTCCTGTTTGATCCTGGCTACCAGCCTGGGAATGAGAGGGAACGGTGGAAACGCATAAGCTAGGTTGAAGGTCCAAGGCGCCACTAATGCATCCACTAGAGTCTCCTTGGGATCCCTGGATCTGGACCCGTAGCAAGGAACCTTGAAGTTCTGACGAGACGCCATCAGATCCATGTCTGGAATGCCCCATAATTGGGTCAATTGGGCAAATACCTCCGGGTGGAGTTCCCACTCCCCCGGATGGAAGGTCTGACGACTCAGATAATCCGCCTCCCAGTTTTCCACTCCTGGGATGTGATCCTCCGCCCATTTGATGATTTTGGTCACCTCTCTCATCGCCAGGGAACTCCTTGTTCCCCCCTGATAATTGATGTAAGCAACAGTCGTCATGTTGTCTGATTGGAATCTTATGAATCTGGCCTTTGCTAGTTGAGGCCAGGCCCTGAGAGCATTGAATATCGCTCTCAGTTCCAGAATGTTTATCGGGAGAAGAGACTCTTCCCTGGACCATAGACCCTGAGCTTTCAGGGAATCCCAGACCGCGCCTCAGCCTAATAGACTGGCGTTGGTCGTGACGATGACCCACTCTGGTCTGCGGAAGCTCATTCCCTGGGACAGATGATCCTGGGTCAGCCACCAACGGAGTGAATCTCTGGTCTTCTGATCTACTTGAATCACTGGAGACAAGTCTGTATAGTCCCCATTCCACTGTTTGAGCATGCACAGTTGTAATGGTCATACATGAATTCGCACAAAAGGAACTATGTCCATTGCTGCAACCATCAGCCCTACTACTTCCATGCACTGAGCTATGGAAGGCCGTAGAATAGAGTGAAGAACTTGATAAGCGTTTAGAAGCTTTGACTTTTTGACATCTGTCAGGAAAATCTTCATTTCTAAAGAATCTAATACTGTGCCCAAGAAGGGAACTCTTGTTGACGGAGACAGGGAACTTTTTTCTATGTTCACCTTCCACCCGTGAGATCTGAGAAAGGCCAGAACGATGTCTGTGTGAGCCTTTGCCTTTGAAAGAGACGACGCTTGTATTAGAATGTCGTCCAAGTAAGGTGCCACTGCAATGCCCCTTGGTCTTAGAACCGCTAGAAGGGACCCGAGTACCTTTGTGAAAATCCTTGGAGCAGTGGCTAGCCCGAATGGGAGAGCTACAAACTGGTAATGTTTGTCCAGAAAGGCGAACCTTAGGAACTGATGATGATCTTTGTGGATAGGAATATGTAGATACGCATCCTTTAGATCCACGGTAGTCATAAATTGACCCTCCTGGATTGTAGGTAGAATCGTTCAAATAGTTTCCATTTTGAACGATGGCACTCTGAGAAATTTGTTTAGAATCTTTAAATCCAGAATTGGTCTGAAGGTTCCCTCTTTTTTGGGAACTACAAACAGATTTGAGTAAAACCCCAGTCCTTGTTCCACAGTTGGAACTGGGTGTATCACTCCCATTTTTAACAGGTCCTCTGCACAATGTAAGAATGCCTGTCTCTTTATTTGGTTTGAAGATAAACGAGAGATGTGGAACCTTCCCCTTGGGGGTAGTTCCTTGAATTCTAGAAGATAACCCTGAGAGACTATTTCTAGTGCCCAGGGATCCTGAACATCTCTTGCCCAGGCCTGAGCAAAGAGAGAGAGTCTGCCCCCTACTAGATCCAGTCCCGGATCGGGGGCTACCCCTTCATGCTGTCTTGGTAGCAGCAGCAGGTTTCTTGGCCTGTTTACCCTTGTTCCAGCCTTGCATCGGTTTCCAAGCTGGTTTGGTCTGGGAAGCATTACCCTCTTGTCTAGAGGCTGCAGAGTTGGAGGCCGGTCCGTTCCTGAAATTGCGAAAGGAACGAAAATTGGACTTATTCTTAGCCTTGAAAGGCCTATCTTGTGGGAGGGCATGGCCCTTACCCCCAGTGATATCTGAAATAATCTCCTTCAATTCTGGCCCAAAGAGGGTCTTACCTTTGAAAGGGATATTAAGCAATTTTGTCTTGGAAGATACATCCGCTGACCAAGATTTTAGTCAGAGCGCTCTGCGCGCCACAATTGCAAACCCTGAATTTTTCGCCGCTAATCTAGCTAACTGCAAAGCGGCATCTAAAATAAAGGAATTAGCTAACTTAAGTGCGTGAATTCTGTCCATAACCTCCTCATACGGAGTCTCTCTACTGAGTGACTTTTCTAGTTCTTCGAACCAGAACCACGCTGCTGTAGTGACAGGAATAATACACAAAATAGGTTGAAGGAGGTAACCTTGCTGTACAAAAATCTTTTTAAGCAAACCCTACAATTTTTTATCCATAGGATCTTTGAAAGCACAATTGTCCTCAATAGGAATGGTCGTGCGTTTGGCTAGTGTAGAAACTGCCCCCTCGACCTTAGGGACTGTTTGCCATAAGTCCTTTCTGGGGTCGACCATAGGAAATAATTTCTTAAATATAGGAGGAGGGACAAAAGGTATGCCAGGCTTCTCCCACTCCTTATTCACTATGTCCGCCACCCGCTTGGGTATTGGAAAAGCGTCGGGGTGCACCGGGACCTCTAGGAACTTGTCCATCTTGCACAATTTTTCTGGGATGACCAAGTTGTCACAATCATCCAGAGTAGATAGCACCTCCTTAAGCAGTGCGCGGAGATGCTCTAATTTAAATTTAAATGTCACAACATCAGGTTCTGCCTGCTAAGAAATTCTTCCTGAATCAGAAATTTCCCCATCTGACAAAACCTCCCTCATAGCCACTTCAGATTGGTGTGAGGGTATGACAGAGCAATTATCATCAGCGCCCTCCTGCTCTACAGTGTTTAAAACAGAGCAATCGCGCCTTCTCTGAAATGCAGGCATTTTGGATAAAATATTTGCTATGGAGTTATCCATTACTGCTGTCAATTGTTGCATAGTAATAAGCATTGGCGCGCTAGAAGTACTAGGGGTCTCCTGCGTGGGCAAAACTGGTGTAGACACAGAAGGAGATGATGTAGAACTATGTCTACTCCCTTCATCTGATGAATCATCTTGGGCAACTTTACTATCTGTGGCAGTACTGTCCTTACTTTGTTTGGACGCTATGGCACAATTATCACACATATTTGAAGGGGGAGACACTTTGGCTTCCATACACACAGAACATAGTCTATCTGAAGGCACAGACATGTTAAACAGGCTTAAACTTGTCAATAAAGTACAAAAACCGTTACTGTCTCTTTAAATTTTAAACAGGGCACACTTTATTACTGAATATGTGAAAAACTATGAAGGAATTGTTCAATTTTAACCACAGTGTCTTAAAGCATTCAAAGCATTGCACCCCAAATTTCAGGCTGTTAACCCTTAAAATGTGGAAACCGGAGCCTTTTACAGTTTTAACCCCCTTACAGTCCCAGCCCCAGCCTTTGCTGCGACTTCACCAAACCCAGGGGAGTATACAATACCAAATGAAGCCTTCTAGGAACCTTTTCAACTAATTCCAGACTCACACACATGCAGCTGCATGTATTGCTCTCAAAAGTAACTGCGCAGTAATGGCGCGAAAATGAGGCTCTGCCTACTACAGAGAAGGCCCTTCCTGACTGAGAAGGTGTCTAAACCAGTGCCTGACGTAAAAAAACGTTCCCCAAAGTTATAAAGTGTGAATTGCAACATCAAACTGTATAAAATGCCTAAATAAAGCAATCGATCTAGCCCATAAAAGTGTCTACCAGTTTTATAGCCCATATTAAGCCCTTTATTCTGTTTGAGACTAAGAAAATGGCTTACCGATCCCCATGAGGGGAAAAATGACAGCCTTCCAGCATTACACAGTCTTGTTAGAAATATGGCTAGTCATACCTTAAGCAGAAAAAGTCTGCCAACTGCTCCCCCCCAACTGAAGTTATCTCATCTCAACTGTCCTGTGTGGGAACAGCAATCGATTTTAGTTACTGCTGCTAAAATCATACTCCTCTCACAAACAGAACTCTTCATCTTTTTCTGTTTCAGAGCAAATAGTACATACCAGCACTATTTTAAAATAACAAACTCTTGATAGTAGAATAAAAACTACAACTAAACACCACATACTCTTCACCATCTCCATGGAGATGCTACTTGTTCAGAGCGGCAAAGAGAATGACTGGGGGGGCGGAGCCTGGGAGGGACTATATGGACAGCTTTTGCTGTGCTCTTTGCCATTTCCTGTTGGGTAGGAGAATATTCCCACAAGTTATGGATGACGCCGTGGACCGGACACACCAATGTTGGAGAAATTTGTGTTTCATGTCGCTTTAATAAATGTTGGGAATCATTGCTAAAGAGTGAAGGTTTTTTTCCTCACACCATTTCATATGTAATCAATACTAGATACAGCTCTGAGTTGTGTATTAGACAGAATATCAAGAACAGAGTTGCAGACAGTCTACAGCAGGATTAGGGCTTTTAACAGATTTTAAGCAGCAAGGAAAGAAAAAATGGCATCTAATCTGTTCTGACTTCACATTTAGATCACTTTAAAGTAGGTCATATCATACATTAGTCACATTAAATAAGTCATTCATTATATTTTACTTTTCTCTGTTAAATATTGAATACTTTGAAGTTCTCAATTACAGAATCAAGAAACTATTTAAAAATATAAAATCCAACCAAACCTCGAAATCGCTGCATCATTTATAGAAATTATACGCATAATCCGAGCCAGCGTCATTTAAACTAAGATTTTGCCTTTAACCCCTTAATGACCAGACCATTTTTCAATTTTCTTACCCTTAATGACAAAGGCTATTTTTACATTTCTGCTGTGTTTGTGTTTAGCTGTAATTTTCCTCTTACACATTTACTGTACCCACACATATTATATACCATTTTTCTCGCCATTAAATGGACTTTCTAAAGATACCATTATTTTCATCATATCTTATAATTTCCTATAAAAAAAATATAAAATATGAGGAAAAAATTGAAAAAAACACACTTTTTCTAACTTTGACCCCCAAAATCTGTTGCACATCTACAACCACCAAAAAACACCTATGCTAAATAGTTTCTAAATTGTGTCCTGAGTTTAGAAATACCCAATGTTTACATGTTCTTTGCTTTTTTTGCAAGTTATAGGGCCATAAATACAAGTAGCACTTTGCTATTTCCAAACCCCTTTTTTTCAAAATTAGCGCTAGTTACATTGGAACCCTGATATCTGTCAGGAAAACCTGAATATCCCTTGACATGTATATATTTTTTTTTAGAAGACAACCCAAAGTATTGATCTAGGCCCATTTTTGTATATTTCATGCCACCATTTCACCGCCAAATGTCATCAAATAAAAAAAAAAGTTCACTTTTTCACAAATTTTGTCACAAACTTTAGGTTTCCCACTGAAATTATTTACAAACAGCTTCTGCAATTAAGGCACAAATGGTTGTAAATGCTTCTTTGGGATCCCCTTTGTTCAGAAATAGCAGACTTATATGGCTTTGGGGTTGCTTTTTGGTAATTAGAAGGCCGCTAAATGCTGCTGCGCACCACACGTAAATTATGCCCAGCAGTGAAGGGGTTAATTAGGTAGGTTGTAGGGAGCTTGCAGGGTTAATTTTAGCTTTAGGGTAGAGATCAGCCTCCCACCTGACACATCCCACCCCCTGATCCCTCCCAAACAGCTCTCTTCCCTCCCCCACCCCACAATTGTCCCCGCCATCTTAAGTACTGGCAGAAAGTCTGCCAGTACTAAATAAAAGGAGTTTTTCTTTTTTTTTAATAAAAAAAAATAAAATGTTTTAGCTGTGATGGACCCCTGCCTTAGCCCCAACCTCCATGATCCCCCCCAGCTCTCTAACACTCTCCCCTACCTATTTGCCGCCATCTTGGGTACTGGCAGCTGTCTGCCAGTACCCAATTTGCCCCCAAAAACAAAAACAGAATTTATGTTTACCTGATAAATTACTTTCTCCAACGGTGTGTCCGGTCCACGGCGTCATCCTTACTTGTGGGATATTCTCTTCCCCAACAGGAAATGGCAAAGAGCCCAGCAAAGCTGGTCACATGATCCCTCCTAGGCTCCGCCTACCCCAGTCATTCGACCGACGTTAAGGAGGAATATTTGCATAGGAGAAACCATATGGTACCGTGGTGACTGTAGTTAAAGAAAATAAATTATCAGACCTGATTAAAAAAACCAGGGCGGGCCGTGGACCGGACACACCGTTGGAGAAAGTAATTTATCAGGTAAACATAAATTCTGTTTTCTCCAACATAGGTGTGTCCGGTCCACGGCGTCATCCTTACTTGTGGGAACCAATACCAAAGCTTTAGGACACGGATGAAGGGAGGGAGCAAATCAGGTCACCTAAATGGAAGGCACCACGGCTTGCAAAACCTTTCTCCCAAAAATAGCCTCAGAAGAAGCAAAAGTATCAAACTTGTAAAATTTGGTAAAAGTGTGCAGTGAAGACCAAGTCGCTGCCCTACATATCTGATCAACAGAAGCCTCGTTCTTGAAGGCCCATGTGGAAGCCACAGCCCTAGTGGAATGAGCCGTGATTCTTTCGGGAGGCTGCCGTCCGGCAGTCTCGTAAGCCAATCTGATGATGCTTTTAATCCAAAAAGAGAGAGAGGTAGAAGTTGCTTTTTGACCTCTCCTTTTACCGGAATAAACAACAAACAAGGAAGATGTTTGTCTAAAATCCTTTGTAGCATCTAAATAGAATTTTAGAGCGCGAACAACATCCAGATTGTGCAACAAACGTTCCTTCTTTGACACTGGTTTCGGACACAGAGAAGGTACGATAATCTCCTGGTTAATGTTTTTGTTAGAAACAACTCTTGGAAGAAAACCAGGTTTAGTACGTAAAACCACCTTATCTGCATGGAACACCAGATAAGGAGGAGAACACTGCAGAGAAGATAATTCTGAAACTCTTCTAGCAGAAGAAATCGCAACTAAAAACAAAACTTTCCAAGATAATAACTTAATATCAACGGAATGTAAGGGTTCAAACGGAACCCCCTGAAGAACTGAAAGAACTAAGTTGAGACTCCAAGGAGGAGTCAAAGGTTTGTAAACAGGCTTAATTCTAATCAGAGCCTGAACAAAGGCTTGAACATCTGGCACAGCTGCCAGCTTTTTGTGAAGTAACACAGACAAGGCAGAAATCTGTCCCTTCAGGGAACTAGCAGATAATCCTTTTTCCAATCCTTCTTGAAGGAAGGATAGAATCTTAGGAATCTTAACCTTGTCCCAAGGGAATCCTTTAGATTCACACCAACAGATATATTTTTTCCAAATTTTGTGGTAAATCTTTCTAGTTACAGGCTTTCTGGCCTGAACAAGAGTATCGATAACAGAATCTGAGAACCCTCGCTTCGATAAGATCAAGCGTTCAATCTCCAAGCAGTCAGCTGGAGTGAAACCAGATTCGGATGTTCGAACGGACCCTGAACAAGAAGGTCTCGTCTCAAAGGTAGCTTCCAAGGTGGAGCCGATGACATATTCACCAGATCTGCATACCAAGTCCTGCGTGGCCACGCAGGAGCTATCAAGATCACCGACGCCCTCTCCTGATTGATCCTGGCTACCAGCCTGGGGATGAGAGGAAACGGCGGGAACACATAAGCTAGTTTGAAGGTCCAAGGTGCTACTAGTGCATCCACTAGAGCCGCCTTGGGATCCCTGGATCTGGACCCGTAGCAAGGAACTTTGAAGTTCTGACGAGAGGCCGTTAATGGAACAGGATGAATCACTCCCATTTTTAACAGGTCTTCTACACAATGTAAGAATGCCTGTCTTTTTATGTGGTCTGAAGACAACTGAGACCTGTGGAACCTCCCCCTTGGGGGAAGCCCCTTGAATTCCAGAAGATAACCTTGGGAGACTATTTCTAGCGCCCAAGGATCCAGAACATCTCTTGCCCAAGCCTGAGCGAAGAGAGAGAGTCTGCCCCCCACCAGATCCGGTCCCGGATCGGGGGCCAACATTTCATGCTGTCTTGGTAGCAGTGGCAGGTTTCTTGGCCTGCTTTCCCTTGTTCCAGCCTTGCATTGGTCTCCAAGCTGGCTTGGCTTGAGAAGTATTACCCTCTTGCTTAGAGGACGTAGCACTTTGGGCTGGTCCGTTTCTACGAAAGGGACGAAAATTAGGTTTATTTTTTGCCTTGAAAGGCCGATCCTGAGGAAGGGCGTGGCCCTTACCCCCAGTGATATCAGAGATAATCTCTTTCAAGTCAGGGCCAAACAGCGTTTTCCCCTTGAAAGGAATGTTAAGTAGCTTGTTCTTGGAAGACGCATCAGCTGACCAAGATTTCAACCAAAGCGCTCTGCGCGCCACAATAGCAAACCCTGAATTCTTAGCCGCTAACCTAGCCAATTGCAAAGTGGCGTCTAGGGTGAAAGAATTAGCCAATTTGAGAGCATTGATTCTGTCCATAATCTCCTCATAAGGGGGAGAATCACTATCGACCGCCTTTATCAGCTCATCGAACCAGAAACATGCGGCTGTAGCTACAGGGACAATGCATGAAATAGGTTGTAGAAGGTAACCCTGCTGAACAAACATCTTTTTAAGTAAACCTTCCAATTTTTTATCCATAGGATCTTTGAAAGCACAACTATCCTCTATGGGTATAGTGGTGCGTTTGTTTAAAGTGGAAACCGCTCCCTCGACCTTGGGGACTGTCTGCCATAAGTCCTTTCTGGGGTCGACCATAGGAAACAATTTTTTAAATATGGGGGGAGGGACGAAAGGAATACCGGGCCTTTCCCATTCTTTATTAACAATGTCCGCCACCCGCTTGGGTATAGGAAAAGCTTCTGGGAGTCCCGGGACCTCTAGGAACTTGTCCATTTTACATAGTTTCTCTGGGATGACCAACTTGTCACAATCATCCAGAGTGGATAATACCTCCTTGAGCAGAATGCGGAGATGTTCCAACTTAAATTTAAACGTAATCACATCAGGTTCAGCTTGTTGAGAAAAGTTCCCTGAATCAGTAATTTCTCCCTCAGACAAAACCTCCCTGGCCCCATCAGACTGGGTTAGGGGCCCTTCAGAACCATTATTATCAGCGTTGTCATGCTCTTCAGTATCTAAAACAGAGCAGTCACGCTTACGCTGGTAAGTGTTCATTTTGGCTAAAATGTTTTTGACAGAATTATCCATTACAGCCGTTAATTGTTGCATAGTAAGGAGTATTGGCGCGCTAGATGTACTAGGGGCCTCCTGAGTGGGCAAGACTCGTGTAGACGAAGGAGGGAATGATGCAGTACCATGCTTACTCCCCTCACTTGAGGAATCATCTTGGGCATCATTGTCATTGTCACATAAATCACATTTATTTAAAAGAATAGGAATTCTGGCTTCCCCACATTCAGAACACAGTCTATCTGGTAGTTCAGACATGTTAAACAGGCATAAACTTGATAACAAAGTACAAAAAACGTTTTAAAATAAAACCGTTACTGTCACTTTAAATTTTAAACTGAACACACTTTATTACTGCAATTGCGAAAAAACATGAAGGAATTGTTCAAAATTCACCAAATTTTCACCACAGTGTCTTAAAGCCTTAAAAGTATTGCACACCAAATTTGGAAGCTTTAACCCTTAAAATAACGGAACCGGAGCCGTTTTTAACTTTAACCCCTTTACAGTCCCTGGTATCTGCTTTGCTGAGACCCAACCAAGCCCAAAGGGGAATACGATACCAAATGACGCCTTCAGAAAGTCTTTTCTAAGTATCAGAGCTCCTCTCACATGCGACTGCATGCCATGCCTCTCAAAAACAAGTGCGCAACACCGGCGCGAAAATGAGGCTCTGCCTATGATTTGGGAAAGCCCCTAAATAATAAGGAGTCTAAAACAGTGCCTGCCGATATTATTATATCAAAATACCCAGATAAAATGATTCCTCAAGGCTAAATATGTGTTAATAATGAATCGATTTAGCCCAGAAAAAGTCTACAGTCTTAATAAGCCCTTGTGAAGCCCTTATTTACGATCTTTATAAACATGGCTTACCGGATCCCATAGGGAAAATGACAGCTTCCAGCATTACATCGTCTTGTTAGAATGTGTCATACCTCAAGCAGCAAGAGACTGCTCACTGTTCCCCCAACTGAAGTTAATTGCTCTCAACAGTCCTGTGTGGAACAGCCATGGATTTTAGTGACGGTTGCTAAAATCATTTTCCTCATACAAACAGAAATCTTCATCTCTTTTCTGTTTCTGAGTAAATAGTACATACCAGCACTATTTTAAAATAACAAACTCTTGATTGAATAATAAAAACTACAGTTAAACACTAAAAAACTCTAAGCCATCTCCGTGGAGATGTTGCCTGTACAACGGCAAAGAGAATGACTGGGGTAGGCGGAGCCTAGGAGGGATCATGTGACCAGCTTTGCTGGGCTCTTTGCCATTTCCTGTTGGGGAAGAGAATATCCCACAAGTAAGGATGACGCCGTGGACCGGACACACCTATGTTGGAGAAAGTATCTTTTTCTCTTTTTGCAATTATTAATATTTTCTGTAGTGTAGCAGCCCCCCACAATACCCCAACCCCCTCCCCCTCCCAGATCCTTATATATTTATGTTTTTAAAATCTTTTTTACCCCCTCTTCCCTCCTCATTGGTGTCAGTGGCCAGCTAATCGCGCACGTGCGCCCCCGCACGCTCGATGGGCCGCCCACCCGCCTCCCTGTTATGCTCCCACCCACCAACGAACCGGCACCATCGCTACCGGTGCAGAGAGGGCCACAGAGTGGCTCTCTCTGCATCGGAGTCTTCTAAAAAGGTATTGCAGGATGCCTCCATATGGAGGCATCACTGCAATACCCTGAGAGCTGCTGGAAGCGATTGCGATCGCGATCGCTTCCAGCACTCTCTTAGACAACTGACGTACCAGGTACGTCTATTGTCATTAACTGGTTGTTAATGCATGACGAACCTGGTACGTCAGTTGTCATTAAGGGGTTAAAGGGACAGTCTAGGCAAAAATAAACTTTCATGATTCAGATAGGGCATGTAATTTTAAACAATTTTCCAATTTACTTTTATCACCAATTTTGCTTTATTCTCTTGGTATTCTTAGTTGAAAGCTTAACCTAGGAGGTTCATATGCTAATTTCTTAGACCTTGAAGCCCACCTCTTTCAGATTGCATTTTAACAGTTTTTCACCACTAGAGGGTGTTAGTTCACGTATTTCATATAGATAACACTGTGCTCGTGAAGTTATCTGGGAGCAGGCACTGATTGGCTAGACTGCAAGTCTGTCAAAAGAACTGAAAAAGGGGCAGTTTGCAGAGGCTTAGATACAAAATAATCACAGAGGTTAAAAGTATATTATTATAACTGTGTTAGTTATGCAAAACTGGGAAATGGGTAATAAAGGGATTATCTATCTTTTAAAACAATAAAAATTCTGGTGTAGACTGTCCCTTTAAGTCACTATCACGGTTTATTGGTTCAGTTTACAAAATTAGGGCAGTTAAAAAGAAGACATACATTTTATTGTCAAGTTCATGATCTTTTCAAAGAGGGTAAGTCACTTAAATTGCAGATTAATATTATAGGAAGGTGCTGGATTAGTCTACAGTGACAGCAATGTGTATAAATAATTTACTGTACGCCAAGAAGTAACATCTTAGACATTTGCAATTTGTCCTCTAATTGCAATAATATTATCAAAATAAATATTTAGGAATAATTGCTTACCAAAGAACATAATTAATTGCGTAGCAAATGTGTAAAATTTACATTTTCATTTTGTAGGGTCTAATAATGCCAGGGGAGCTTTGTATGGATTCATTTTTTCCCATTTGCCTCTACACCACAAACCACACATATCAAGAGGGAAAGGCCACTTCCTGTAATAAATTCTTACGTCCAAAAATAACCGTTTTGGTTAGTTTGTTTTTAAAGGAGCACTAAAGTCGTTTGTACATATTAACAAATGCTGCTTCACAAAAGATCAGCCTATAGGTAAATGCTTTAAAGGCTTTTAAAAGTGTCATGGATAATGAAAAGATTAGCACTGTTTTACAGCTGAGGGACACACCCCTTGGAAAGCCTCAAACATTGTTGATTTTCCTTCCTTTGCGGTGACCAATTAGAGACAAACCTAAATAAGATCCTTTCATTATGTATTTTGCCACAATTTTTCTTTAATTAAGGGACCAGTCAACACTGTAGATTTGCATAATTAACAAATGCAAGATAGCAAGACAATGCAATAGCACTTAGTCTGAACTTCAAACGAGTAGTAGATTTTTTTTTTCTGGCAATTTTAAAAGTTATATCTTTTTCCACTTCCCCTGTACCATGTGACAGCCATCAGCTAATCACAAATGCATACACGTACCATGTGACAGCAATCAGCCATTCACAAATGCATACACACTTATTCTTGCACATGCTCAGTAGGAGCTGGTGACTCAAAAAGTTTAAATATAAAAAGACTGTGCACATTTTGTTAATGGAAGTAAATTAGAAAGTTGTTTAAAATTGCATGCTCTATCTGAATAATGAAAGTTTAATTTTGATTTTGTGTCCCTTTAACTACACATAATTAACCATTTCAGTTTAAATGCATATTTAACAATAAACATGTTTCATGAATAGAGAGATGCAATCTGTCCGTGATTAGCTTAAAAAGGGACATAAAACCCATTTGTTTTTTCTTTTATGATTCACATAGAGCATGCATTTTTATCCAACTTTCCAATTTACTTCGATCAATTTTGCTTCATTCTCTTGGTATCCTTTAATGAAAGAGCAGCAATGCACTACTGGGTGCTAGAGGAACACATTGGTAAGCCAATGACTAGAGGCATATATGTGCAGCCACCAATCAGTAGCTAGCTCCCACCTCCTGGACCTACCTAGGTATCCTTTATAACAGAGGATACAAAAAGAACAAAGTGGATGGGCTTTAAGTCAACATAATTATTGGTATATACAATGTTGTATATAGAGATTAGCCCAGTTTCCCAGACCAAATGTTCTGCCATGGGTACAAGACAATTTACTTCCTTTAACAAAGGATATCAAGAGAATGAAGGACATTTGATAATAGAACAGCATTACACTACTGGCATCTAACTGAACACATCTAGTTAGCCAATCACAAGAGACAAATGTGTGCAGGCATCAATCAGCAGCTGGCTTTCACTAGTGTAGGATGTGTGCATATTATTTTTGGTATCCATTACAGACTCATTTACGTATACACTGTGCATTCTTGCACATGCTCAGTAGGAGGTTGTGCCTCAGAAAGTGGCATATAAAAAGACTGAGAACAAATTGATAATGGAAGAAAATTTGTCAGAAAAAAAGAAAAGAAAAAAGTCTACTAACTACTTTCTAAGTTAGCTGCATTCTCCTTCCCGATGCATCATGTGACAGCTATCAGCTAAATCACAAAATGCACATACATATATTCTGTGAACTCTTGCACATGCTCAGTAGGAACTGGTGCATATAAAAGGATTGTGCACATTTAGATAATATAAGTAAATTGGAAAGTTGTCTAAAGTCAAAATTAAACTTTCATGATTCAGATAGAGCGCACATAAAAGTGCAAAAAAGAAAATGCTCTAATGTATCTGCATATAACTGTATGTTTAACCCATACAAAAGAATTAACACAAATAATATCAGCTCCAGATTAGCACTGCACTACTGGGACCTAGTTGAATACACCTCATGAACCAATGGCAAGACAAAATGTGTGTAGCCTGCAATCACCAACTAGCTCCCAGTAGTGCATTGCTGCTGTTCATGATCCTATGTAAATATGCTTTTTCAAGAAAGGATACCAAGTGAAAAAATAATTGATAAAAAAAATGATTTTAAGTGTCTGAATCATGTAATAATTATGACTCATATCACAACAACCCAGCTAACCAATCTGAAATATCCTGAAGATAACCGATGTCCAATACATTATCCAACTGCTTAGTAACAGGCCACATGTTTGGAATTACTTTGTATGAGAACAGGCTAGATAGCCACAATTACAGAGCAACTGATTACTATCAGCTTCAGACTTCCTGAAAACATGGTCAGGGTAATTGAGACATATGTAAAATCATGTATATGAAAGTCATCAGCTTACTACATGCATCTCGCATCACAGGGAAAATCCTGCTAACATATCAGTAGAGACAAGACAGAAAAACTGTGGGCGAGCGATAACACTGGCTCAGATAATATTGCAAATCTACACATGCTTAGTTAGAAAACAAAAGACCTGAGGAAGGAAAAAACTGGATGTACGAATGTGATGCCAATGTACAGAGCGGAAGTTTCCACTAGTCTCGGACTAAAGACAAATAGTACAGGGTTGTGAAGATATTAGGCGCACTCATATAGTTAAAATGACAGATGTCACGCTTCAGATAAAAGATACAATTAAAAAAATCCAATGCACTTCTATTGCCAAATGCATCTCTTTCTCTTGGTATCCTTTAAAAGAAAAAAAAGAAAAAACAGAACATAAACACATCTAGTTAGCCAATCACAAAAGACAAATGTGTGCAGGCACCAATCAGAGGCTAGCTCCCACTAGTGCAGGATATGTGTTTAGTCATTTTCAACAAGGGATACCAAGAGAACAAAGCACATTTGAAAATAGAAGTGATTTTAAAAGGGTCTTAAAATGACATGCTCTATCTGAATCATTCATGTTTAATTTTGACTTTCCTATCCCTTTAAGAGACAAAAATTGCAAATCAAAAACGCTCTATTATTGCACAGTTGCTTATGCGTTTAATCTCTGCAAAGTCAACTCCACAGCAGCAATGAACTAGCTGAACACATGTGGTGAGTCGGTGTGTGTAATCATCAACCAGCAGCTAGCTCTCAGTAGTGCAATTCTGCTCCTGGGCATACCCAAGTATTCTTTTCAACAAAGGATTCCAAAAGAATAAAGCAAATGTAATAACCTCTTAAAAGGACATGTTCTACCTGTACCACAAAAAGTTTAATTTTGACTTTCGTGTTCCTTTATAATATAGGCACATTAGCCTTATCATACCTGTATATTTATTGTCATGTTATTTTCTCTAGTTTAATATGAAAACATAGTAAAAATATCCATGAAAAAAATGCATTGAAACCTGTAAAAACCAAAACATTGAGGGGAAAAAAAAATGTCAGTAATTTACGGTTAAGACCCCAGAGAGACATTCACACCCGCAGACATCAATTATAGATGTAGCAAAAGCCAGATGTCAAACATAGTTGTGAGGTTAGATTATTTTTGCAAAAATAAGTGTATCTGAGAAACAAGGAATTACTGAGCCAGTTGGCTGCATCATTTGGGATGAGAGATGTGTCAGGAATGGAAACAAGATTTAGGCTCGATACTGGGAGAAATCAACTTGCTAAGGTCATCCAAGCAGAGTAAATATTTGGTAGACACGGATTCTTTTTCCTGCTATAGGGGACTAGCGTATTGTGTACTAATACATTAATAAAACTGATTAAATTAGCGCTGCGGAATCTGTTGGCACTCTACAAATGATAATTAAAAAGAAAAAGGGGCACTCTACTACTAGGGTAAATATGGTAGGTTTGAAAACGAAGACTAGATGAGAAATACATAACTATTGTTACTTGATTAATGGGTCATAAAATGTTGGTTGTATGCAGGAGCTGTACTGAGCAGCAGTTGCTACGATGCAGTATTAGAAAGGTTACATATTATTCACTTCCATTTCCTTTCAAAAGCAGGAATGTAAGACTGTATACTGAAGCAGTAAAATATTATTATTGTATCCTCTGAGTGTTTTCTGCAGAAAATGTTGCCAGCCGGTGGCATATGATGCAGCTGGTGGAGCAGTGTAATACTTCAGATTATTATAACATTTTCTGTTATTTAGAAATGTTACCTAATCTATCCACAAATAATTCCATAAATTTAACAAATGTAATAATTTGTGCTACAACTGTTGGAAATTTTTTAGCTGTGATCCCTAAAATCCCTAAAATCAGGTGGTGTGCCTAATAAATAGGTCCTGGAGATAACACTTGCTGTCATTAGAATTCCATTTTAATGGCAGCCCTATTACCCTAGTCTGCTATATAGTTACATCAGACCTCAGGTCAGACCAAAAGCCCTATTACCCTAGTCTGCTATATGGTCACATCAGACCTCAGGTCAGACCAAAAGCCCTATTACCCTAGTCTGCTATATGGTCACATCATACCTCAGGTCACACCAAAAGCCCTATTACCCTTGTCTGCTATATGGTCACATCAGACCTCAGGTCAGACCAAAAGTCCTATTACCCTAGTCTGCTATATAGTTACATCATACCTCAGGTCAGACCAAAAGTCCTATTACCCTAGTCTGCTATATGGTCACATCAGACCTCAGGTCACACCAAAAGCCCTATTACCCTAGTCTGCTATATGGTCACATCAGACCTCAGGTCACACCAAAAGCCCTATTACCCTAGTCTGCTATACAGTCACATCATACCTCAGGTCAGACCAAAAGCCCTATTACCCTAGTCTGCTATATGGTTACATCAGACCTCAGGTCACACCAAAAGTCCTATTACCCTAGTCTGCTATATGGTCACATCAGACCTCAGGTCACACCAAAAGCCCTATTACCCTAGTCTGCTATATGGTCACATCAGACCTCAGGTCACACCAAAAGCCCTATTACCCTAGTCTGCTATATGGTCACATCAGACCTCAGGTCACACCAAAAGCCCTATTACCCTAGTCTGCTATACAATCACATCATACCTCAGGTCAGACCAAAAGCCCTATTACCCTAGTCTGCTATATGGTCACATCAGACCTCAGGTCACACCAAAAGCCCTATTACCCTAGTCTGCTATACAGTCCCATCATACCTCAGGTCAGACCAAATGCCCTATTACCCTAGTCTGCTATACAGTCCCATCATACCTCAGGTCAGACCAAAAGCCCTATTACCCTAGTCTGCTATACAGTCCCATCATACCTCAGGTCAGACCAAAAGCCCTATTACCCCAGTCTGCTATATAGTCACATCAGACCTCAGGTCACACCAAAAGCCCAATTACCCCAGTCTGCTATATGGTAACATCATACCTCAGGTCACACCAAAAGCCCTATTACCCCAGTCTGCTATATGGTCACATCAGACCTCAGGTCACACCAAAAGCCCTATTACCCTAGTCTGCTACATGGTCACATCATACCTCAGGTCACACCAAAAGCCCTATTACCCCAGTCTGCTATATGGTCACATCAGACCTCAGGTCACACCAAAAGTCCTATTACCCCAGTCTGCTACATGGTCACATCATACCTCAGGTCACACCAAAAGCCCTATTACCCCAGTCTGCTATATGGTCACATCAGACCTCAGGTCACACCAAAAGTCCTATTACCCCAGTCTGCTATATGGTTACATCAGACCTCAGGTCACACCAAAAGCCCTATTACCCTAGTCTGCTATATGGTCACATCAGACCTCAGGTCACACCAAAAGCCCTATTACCCCAGTCTGCTATATGGTTACATCAGACCTCAGGTCACACCAAAAGCCCTATTACCCCAGTCTGCTATATGGTCACATCAGACCTCAGGTCACACCAAAAGCCCTATTACCCCAGTCTGCTATATGGTCACATCAGACCTCAGATCACACCAAAAGTCCTATTACCCCAGTCTGCTATATGGTCACATCAGACCTCAGGTCACACCAAAAGCCATATTACCCCAGTCTGCTATATGGTCACATCATACCTCAGGTCACACCAAAAGCCCTATATTACCCTAGTCTGCTATATGGTCACATCATACCTCAGGTCACACCAAAAGTCCTATTACCCTAGTCTGCTATATGGTCACATCAGACCTCAGGTCACACCAAAAGCCCTATTACCCTAGTCTGCTATACAGTCACATCATACCTCAGGTCACACCAAAAGCCCTATTACCCTAGTCTGCTATATGGTCACATCATACCTCAGGTCACACCAAAAGCCCTATTACCCCAGTCTGCTATATGGTCACATCAGACCTCAGGTCACACCAAAAGTCCTATTACCCCAGTCTGCTATATGGTCACATCAGACCTCAGGTCACACCAAAAGCCCTATTACCCTAGTCTGCTATATGGTCACATCAGACCTCAGGTCACACCAAAAGCCCTATTACCCCAGTCTGCTATATGGTTACATCAGACCTCAGGTCACACCAAAAGCCCTATTACCCCAGTCTGCTATATGGTCACATCAGACCTCAGGTCACACCAAAAGTCCTATTACCCCAGTCTGCTATACGGTCACATCAGACCTCAGGTCACACCAAAAGCCCTATTACCCTAGTCTGCTATACAGTCCCATCATACCTCAGGTCACACCAAAAGCCATATTACCCCAGTCTGCTATATGGTCACATCATACCTCAGGTCACACCAAAAGCCCTATATTACCCTAGTCTGCTATATGGTCACATCATACCTCAGGTCACACCAAAAGTCCTATTACCCTAGTCTGCTATATGGTCACATCAGACCTCAGGTCACACCAAAAGCCCTATTACCCTAGTCTGCTATACAGTCACATCATACCTCAGGTCAGACCAAAAGCCCTATTACCCCAGTCTGCTATATGGTCCCATAAGACCTCAGGTCAGACCAAAAGCCCTATTACCCTAGTCTGCTATATGGTCACATCATACCTCAGGTCACACCAAAAGCCCTATTACCCTTGTCTGCTATATGGTCACATCAGACCTCAGGTCAGACCAAAAGTCCTATTACCCTAGTCTGCTATATAGTTACATCATACCTCAGGTCAGACCAAAAGTCCTATTACCCTAGTCTGCTATATGGTCACATCAGACCTCAGGTCACACCAAAAGCCCTATTACCCTAGTCTGCTATATGGTCACATCAGACCTCAGGTCACACCAAAAGCCCTATTACCCTAGTCTGCTATACAGTCACATCATACCTCAGGTCAGACCAAAAGCCCTATTACCCTAGTCTGCTATATGGTCACATCAGACCTCAGGTCACACCAAAAGCCCTATTACCCTAGTCTGCTATACAGTCCCATCATACCTCAGGTCAGACCAAATGCCCTATTACCCTAGTCTGCTATACAGTCCCATCATACCTCAGGTCAGACCAAAAGCCCTATTACCCTAGTCTGCTATACAGTCCCATCATACCTCAGGTCAGACCAAAAGCCCTATTACCCCAGTCTGCTATATAGTCACATCAGACCTCAGGTCACACCAAAAGCCCAATTACCCTAGTCTGCTATATGGTAACATCATACCTCAGGTCACACCAAAAGCCCTATTACCCCAGTCTGCTATATGGTCACATCAGACCTCAGGTCACACCAAAAGCCCTATTACCCTAGTCTGCTATATGGTCACATCATACCTCAGGTCACACCAAAAGCCCTATTACCCCAGTCTGCTATATGGTCACATCAGACCTCAGGTCACACCAAAAGTCCTATTACCCCAGTCTGCTATATGGTTACATCAGACCTCAGGTCACACCAAAAGCCCTATTACCCTAGTCTGCTATATGGTCACATCAGACCTCAGGTCACACCAAAAGCCCTATTACCCCAGTCTGCTATATGGTTACATCAGACCTCAGGTCACACCAAAAGCCCTATTACCCCAGTCTGCTATATGGTCACATCAGACCTCAGGTCACACCAAAAGCCCTATTACCCCAGTCTGCTATATGGCCACATCAGACCTCAGATCACACCAAAAGTCCTATTACCCCAGTCTGCTATATGGTCACATCAGACCTCAGGTCACACCAAAAGCCCTATTACCCTAGTCTGCTATACAGTCCCATCATACCTCAGGTCACACCAAAAGCCATATTACCCCAGTCTGCTATATGGTCACATCATACCTCAGGTCACACCAAAAGCCCTATATTACCCTAGTCTGCTATATGGTCACATCATACCTCAGGTCACACCAAAAGTCCTATTACCCTAGTCTGCTATATGGTCACATCAGACCTCAGGTCACACCAAAAGCCCTATTACCCTAGTCTGCTATACAGTCACATCATACCTCAGGTCACACCAAAAGCCCTATTACCCTAGTCTGCTATATGGTCACATCATACCTCAGGTCACACCAAAAGCCCTATTACCCCAGTCTGCTATATGGTCACATCAGACCTCAGGTCACACCAAAAGTCCTATTACCCCAGTCTGCTATATGGTTACATCAGACCTCAGGTCACACCAAAAGCCCTATTACCCTAGTCTGCTATATGGTCACATCAGACCTCAGGTCACACCAAAAGCCCTATTACCCCAGTCTGCTATATGGTCACATCAGACCTCAGGTCACACCAAAAGCCCTATTACCCCAGTCTGCTATATGGTCACATCAGACCTCAGGTCACACCAAAAGTCCTATTACCCCAGTCTGCTATATGGTCACATCAGACCTCAGGTCACACCAAAAGCCCTATTACCCTAGTCTGCTATACAGTCCCATCATACCTCAGGTCACACCAAAAGCCATATTACCCCAGTCTGCTATATGGTCACATCATACCTCAGGTCACACCAAAAGCCCTATATTACCCTAGTCTGCTATATGGTCACATCATACCTCAGGTCACACCAAAAGTCCTATTACCCTAGTCTGCTATATGGTCACATCAGACCTCAGGTCACACCAAAAGCCCTATTACCCTAGTCTGCTATACAGTCACATCATACCTCAGGTCAGACCAAAAGCCCTATTACCCCAGTCTGCTATATGGTCCCATAAGACCTCAGGTCAGACCAAAAGCCCTATTACCCTAGTCTGCTATATGGTCACATCAGACCTCAGGTCACACCAAAAGCCCTATTACCCCAGTCTGCTATATGGTCACATCACACCTCAGGTCACACCAAAAGCCCTATTACCCTAGTCTGCTATATAGTCACATCATACCTCAGGTCACACCAAAAGCCATATTACCCTAGTCTGCTATATGGTCACATTCAACCTCAGGTCACACCAAAAGCCCTATTACCCTAGTCTGCTATATGGTCACATCATACCTCAGGTCACACCAAAAGCCCTATTACCCTAGTCTGCTACATGGTCACATCATACCTCAGGTCACACCAAAAGCCCTATTACCCTAGTCTGCTACATGGTCACATCACACCTCAGGTCAGACCAAAAGCCCTATTACCCTAGTCTGCTATACAGTCCCATCATACCTCAGGTCAGACCAAAAGCCCTATTACCCAAGTCTGCTATACAGTCCCATCATACCTCAGGTCACACCAAAAGCCATATTACCCTAGTCCTCTATATGGTCACATCAGACCTCAGGTCACACCAAAAGCCCGATTACCCTAGTCTGCTATATGGTCACATCATACCTCAGGTCACACCAAAAGCCCTATTACCCTATTCTGCTATACAGTCCCATCAGACCTCAGGTCACACCAAAAGCCATATTACCCTAGTCCTCTATATGGTCACATCAGACCTCAGGTCACACCAAAAGCCCTATTACCCTATTCTGCTATACAGTCCCATCAGACCTCAGGTCACACCAAAAGCCATATTACCCTAGTCCTCTATATGGTCACATCAGACCTCAGGTCACACCAAAAGCCCGATTACCCTAGTCTGCTATATGGTCACATCATACCTCAGGTCACACCAAAAGCCCTATTACCCTAGTCTGCTATATGGTCACATCATACCTCAGGTCACACCAAAAGCCCTATTACCCCAGTCTGCTATATGGTCACATCAGACCTCAGGTCACACCAAAAGCCCTATTACCCTAGTCTGCTATATGGTCACATCATACCTCAGGTCACACCAAAAGCCCTATTACCCTAGTCTGCTATATGGTCACATCAGACCTCAGGTCAGACCAAAAGCCCTATTACCCTAGTCTGCTATATGGTCACATCATACCTCAGGTCACACCAAAAGCCCTATTACCCCAGTCTGCTATATGGTCACATCAGACCTCAGGTCACACCAAAAGTCCTATTACCCCAGTCTGCTATACAGTCACATCATACCTCAGGTCACACCAAAAGTCCTATTACCCTAGTCTGCTATATGGTCACATCATACCTCAGGTCACACCAAAAGTCCTATTACCCTAGTCTGCTATATGGTAACATCATACCTCAGGTCACACCAAAAGTCCTATTACCCCAGTCTGCTATACAGTCACATCAGACCTCAGGTCACACCAAAAGCCCTATTACCCTAGTCTGCTATATGGTCACATCATACCTCAGGTCAGACCAAAAGCCCTATTACCCTAGTCTGCTATATGGTCACATCAGACCTCAGGTCACACCAAAAGCCCTATTACCCCAGTCTGCTATATGGTCACATCAGACCTCAGGTCACACCAAAAGCCCTATTACCCTAGTCTGCTATATGGTCACATCAGACCTCAGGTCAGACCAAAAGCCCTATTACCCTAGTCTGCTATATGGTCACATCATACCTCAGGTAACACCAAAAGCCCTATTACCCTTGTCTGCTATATGGTCACATCAGACCTCAGGTCAGACCAAAAGTCCTATTACCCTAGTCTGCTATATAGTTACATCATACCTCAGGTCAGACCAAAAGCCCTATTACCCTAGTCTGCTATATAGTTACATCATACCTCAGGTCAGACCAAAAGTCCTATTACCCTAGTCTGCTATATGGTCACATCAGACCTCAGGTCACACCAAAAGCCCTATTACCCTAGTCTGCTATATGGTCACATCAGACCTCAGGTCACACCAAAAGCCCTATTACCCTAGTCTGCTATACAGTCACATCATACCTCAGGTCAGACCAAAAGCCCTATTACCCTAGTCTGCTATATGGTTACATCAGACCTCAGGTCACACCAAAAGTCCTATTACCCTAGTCTGCTATATGGTCACATCAGACCTCAGGTCACACCAAAAGCCCTATTACCCTAGTCTGCTATATGGTCACATCAGACCTCAGGTCACACCAAAAGCCCTATTACCCTAGTCTGCTATATGGTCACATCAGACCTCAGGTCACACCAAAAGCCCTATTACCCTAGTCTGCTATACAATCACATCATACCTCAGGTCAGACCAAAAGCCCTATTACCCTAGTCTGCTATATGGTCACATCAGACCTCAGGTCACACCAAAAGCCCTATTACCCTAGTCTGCTATACAGTCCCATCATACCTCAGGTCAGACCAAATGCCCTATTACCCTAGTCTGCTATACAGTCCCATCATACCTCAGGTCAGACCAAAAGCCCTATTACCCTAGTCTGCTATACAGTCCCATCATACCTCAGGTCAGACCAAAAGCCCTATTACCCCAGTCTGCTATATAGTCACATCAGACCTCAGGTCACACCAAAAGCCCAATTACCCCAGTCTGCTATATGGTAACATCATACCTCAGGTCACACCAAAAGCCCTATTACCCCAGTCTGCTATATGGTCACATCAGACCTCAGGTCACACCAAAAGCCCTATTACCCTAGTCTGCTACATGGTCACATCATACCTCAGGTCACACCAAAAGCCCTATTACCCCAGTCTGCTATATGGTCACATCAGACCTCAGGTCACACCAAAAGTCCTATTACCCCAGTCTGCTATATGGTTACATCAGACCTCAGGTCACACCAAAAGCCCTATTACCCTAGTCTGCTATATGGTCACATCAGACCTCAGGTCACACCAAAAGCCCTATTACCCCAGTCTGCTATATGGTTACATCAGACCTCAGGTCACACCAAAAGCCCTATTACCCCAGTCTGCTATATGGTCACATCAGACCTCAGGTCACACCAAAAGCCCTATTACCCCAGTCTGCTATATGGTCACATCAGACCTCAGATCACACCAAAAGTCCTATTACCCCAGTCTGCTATATGGTCACATCAGACCTCAGGTCACACCAAAAGCCCTATTACCCCAGTCTGCTATATGGTCACATCAGACCTCAGGTCACACCAAAAGCCATATTACCCCAGTCTGCTATATGGTCACATCATACCTCAGGTCACACCAAAAGCCCTATATTACCCTAGTCTGCTATATGGTCACATCATACCTCAGGTCACACCAAAAGTCCTATTACCCTAGTCTGCTATATGGTCACATCAGACCTCAGGTCACACCAAAAGCCCTATTACCCTAGTCTGCTATACAGTCACATCATACCTCAGGTCACACCAAAAGCCCTATTACCCTAGTCTGCTACATGGTCACATCATACCTCAGGTCACACCAAAAGCCCTATTACCCCAGTCTGCTATATGGTCACATCAGACCTCAGGTCACACCAAAAGTCCTATTACCCCAGTCTGCTATATGGTTACATCAGACCTCAGGTCACACCAAAAGCCCTATTACCCTAGTCTGCTATATGGTCACATCAGACCTCAGGTCACACCAAAAGCCCTATTACCCCAGTCTGCTATATGGTTACATCAGACCTCAGGTCACACCAAAAGCCCTATTACCCCAGTCTGCTATATGGTCACATCAGACCTCAGGTCACACCAAAAGTCCTATTACCCCAGTCTGCTATACGGTCACATCAGACCTCAGGTCACACCAAAAGCCCTATTACCCTAGTCTGCTATACAGTCCCATCATACCTCAGGTCACACCAAAAGCCATATTACCCCAGTCTGCTATATGGTCACATCATACCTCAGGTCACACCAAAAGCCCTATATTACCCTAGTCTGCTATATGGTCACATCATACCTCAGGTCACACCAAAAGTCCTATTACCCTAGTCTGCTATATGGTCACATCAGACCTCAGGTCACACCAAAAGCCCTATTACCCTAGTCTGCTATACAGTCACATCATACCTCAGGTCAGACCAAAAGCCCTATTACCCCAGTCTGCTATATGGTCACATCAGACCTCAGGTCAGACCAAAAGCCCTATTACCCTAGTCTGCTATATGGTCACATCATACCTCAGGTCACACCAAAAGCCCTATTACCCTTGTCTGCTATATGGTCACATCAGACCTCAGGTCAGACCAAAAGTCCTATTACCCTAGTCTGCTATATAGTTACATCATACCTCAGGTCAGACCAAAAGTCCTATTACCCTAGTCTGCTATATGGTCACATCAGACCTCAGGTCACACCAAAAGCCCTATTACCCTAGTCTGCTATATGGTCACATCAGACCTCAGGTCACACCAAAAGCCCTATTACCCTAGTCTGCTATACAGTCACATCATACCTCAGGTCAGACCAAAAGCCCTATTACCCTAGTCTGCTATATGGTCACATCAGACCTCAGGTCACACCAAAAGCCCTATTACCCTAGTCTGCTATACAGTCCCATCATACCTCAGGTCAGACCAAATGCCCTATTACCCTAGTCTGCTATACAGTCCCATCATACCTCAGGTCAGACCAAAAGCCCTATTACCCTAGTCTGCTATACAGTCCCATCATACCTCAGGTCAGACCAAAAGCCCTATTACCCCAGTCTGCTATATAGTCACATCAGACCTCAGGTCACACCAAAAGCCCTATTACCCTAGTCTGCTATATGGTAACATCATACCTCAGGTCACACCAAAAGCCCTATTACCCCAGTCTGCTATATGGTCACATCAGACCTCAGGTCACACCAAAAGCCCTATTACCCTAGTCTGCTATATGGTCACATCATACCTCAGGTCACACCAAAAGCCCTATTACCCCAGTCTGCTATATGGTCACATCAGACCTCAGGTCACACCAAAAGTCCTATTACCCCAGTCTGCTATATGGTTACATCAGACCTCAGGTCACACCAAAAGCCCTATTACCCTAGTCTGCTATATGGTCACATCAGACCTCAGGTCACACCAAAAGCCCTATTACCCCAGTCTGCTATATGGTTACATCAGACCTCAGGTCACACCAAAAGCCCTATTACCCCAGTCTGCTATATGGTCACATCAGACCTCAGGTCACACCAAAAGCCCTATTACCCCAGTCTGCTATATGGTCACATCAGACCTCAGATCACACCAAAAGTCCTATTACCCCAGTCTGCTATATGGTCACATCAGACCTCAGGTCACACCAAAAGCCCTATTACCCTAGTCTGCTATACAGTCCCATCATACCTCAGGTCACACCAAAAGCCATATTACCCCAGTCTGCTATATGGTCACATCATACCTCAGGTCACACCAAAAGCCCTATATTACCCTAGTCTGCTATATGGTCACATCATACCTCAGGTCACACCAAAAGTCCTATTACCCTAGTCTGCTATATGGTCACATCAGACCTCAGGTCACACCAAAAGCCCTATTACCCTAGTCTGCTATACAGTCACATCATACCTCAGGTCACACCAAAAGCCCTATTACCCTAGTCTGCTACATGGTCACATCATACCTCAGGTCACACCAAAAGCCCTATTACCCCAGTCTGCTATATGGTCACATCAGACCTCAGGTCACACCAAAAGTCCTATTACCCCAGTCTGCTATATGGTTACATCAGACCTCAGGTCACACCAAAAGCCCTATTACCCTAGTCTGCTATATGGTCACATCAGACCTCAGGTCACACCAAAAGCCCTATTACCCCAGTCTGCTATATGGTCACATCAGACCTCAGGTCACACCAAAAGCCCTATTACCCCAGTCTGCTATATGGTCACATCAGACCTCAGGTCACACCAAAAGTCCTATTACCCCAGTCTGCTATATGGTCACATCAGACCTCAGGTCACACCAAAAGCCCTATTACCCTAGTCTGCTATACAGTCCCATCATACCTCAGGTCACACCAAAAGCCCTATTACCCTAGTCTGCTATATGGTCACATCATACCTCAGGTCACACCAAAAGCCCTATATTACCCTAGTCTGCTATATGGTCACATCATACCTCAGGTCACACCAAAAGTCCTATTACCCTAGTCTGCTATATGGTCACATCAGACCTCAGGTCACACCAAAAGCCCTATTACCCTAGTCTGCTATACAGTCACATCATACCTCAGGTCAGACCAAAAGCCCTATTACCCCAGTCTGCTATATGGTCCCATAAGACCTCAGGTCAGACCAAAAGCCCTATTACCCTAGTCTGCTATATGGTCACATCAGACCTCAGGTCACACCAAAAGCCCTATTACCCCAGTCTGCTATATGGTCACATCACACCTCAGGTCACACCAAAAGCCCTATTACCCTAGTCTGCTATATAGTCACATCATACCTCAGGTCACACCAAAAGCCATATTACCCTAGTCTGCTATATGGTCACATTCAACCTCAGGTCACACCAAAAGCCCTATTACCCTAGTCTGCTATATGGTCACATCATACCTCAGGTCACACCAAAAGCCCTATTACCCTAGTCTGCTACATGGTCACATCATACCTCAGGTCACACCAAAAGCCCTATTACTCTAGTCTGCTACATGGTCACATCACACCTCAGGTCAGACCAAAAGCCCTATTACCCTAGTCTGCTATACAGTCCCATCATACCTCAGGTCAGACCAAAAGCCCTATTACCCTAGTCTGCTATACAGTCCCATCATACCTCAGGTCACACCAAAAGCCATATTACCCTAGTCCTCTATATGGTCACATCAGACCTCAGGTCACACCAAAAGCCCGATTACCCTAGTCTGCTATATGGTCACATCATACCTCAGGTCACACCAAAAGCCCTATTACCCTATTCTGCTATACAGTCCCATCAGACCTCAGGTCACACCAAAAGCCATATTACCCTAGTCCTCTATATGGTCACATCAGACCTCAGGTCACACCAAAAGCCCTATTACCCTATTCTGCTATACAGTCCCATCAGACCTCAGGTCACACCAAAAGCCATATTACCCTAGTCCTCTATATGGTCACATCAGACCTCAGGTCACACCAAAAGCCCGATTACCCTAGTCTGCTATATGGTCACATCATACCTCAGGTCACACCAAAAGCCCTATTACCCTAGTCTGCTATATGGTCACATCATACCTCAGGTCACACCAAAAGCCCTATTACCCCAGTCTGCTATATGGTCACATCAGACCTCAGGTCACACCAAAAGCCCTATTACCCTAGTCTGCTATATGGTCACATCATACCTCAGGTCACACCAAAAGCCCTATTACCCTAGTCTGCTATATGGTCACATCAGACCTCAGGTCAGACCAAAAGCCCTATTACCCTAGTCTGCTATATGGTCACATCATACCTCAGGTCACACCAAAAGCCCTATTACCCCAGTCTGCTATATGGTCACATCAGACCTCAGGTCACACCAAAAGTCCTATTACCCCAGTCTGCTATACAGTCACATCATACCTCAGGTCACACCAAAAGTCCTATTACCCTAGTCTGCTATATGGTCACATCATACCTCAGGTCACACCAAAAGTCCTATTACCCTAGTCTGCTATATGGTAACATCATACCTCAGGTCACACCAAAAGTCCTATTACCCCAGTCTGCTATACAGTCACATCAGACCTCAGGTCACACCAAAAGCCCTATTACCCTAGTCTGCTATATGGTCACATCATACCTCAGGTCAGACCAAAAGCCCTATTACCCTAGTCTGCTATATGGTCACATCAGACCTCAGGTCACACCAAAAGCCCTATTACCCCAGTCTGCTATATGGTCACATCAGACCTCAGGTCACACCAAAAGCCCTATTACCCCAGTCTGCTATACAGTCCCATCATACCTCAGGTCAGACCAAAAGCCCTATTACCCCAGTCTGCTATATGGTCACATCAGACCTCAGGTCACACCAAAAGCCCTATTACCCCAGTCTGCTATATAGTTACATCAGACCTCAGATCACACTGACAGCCCTATTACCCTAGTCTGCTATATAGTTACATCAGACCTCAGATCACACTGACAGCCGAGCTTGCAGGTAACTGAAAATCTAACTCTTTGTTGATCTAATGGAATTTTCAAACCCTGCAAAGATTCCCTGATAAAAGAATCATATGCAGATTTGCATGTACTTCCTTACAGGCTGTACACAAACTGGTACATGAGAAGCGGCTCATCTCCGTCAACCAAATGAAGCTCTAATTTTATAAGAGAGCTGTATATATGTGGAAACCAGTGCAACATTAGAAATAAAAATGTGTGATATGGCAAAGACTTTACAAGGCAAACATCAAAATAAAAACATAAAATCAGATGATGAATGCTAGCAGCAAACTGCACTCAGCATAGAGACACCATCCTAAAACATTATACATGGAAAAAGGGAAAATACAGACACCATGGGAAAAGCAAGACTAAGGTCAATAAATCAGAAAGTCTAACACTACAAATTAATTAAAAATGTTCAATCTCTTCTGGGGCTTAGGCATAGGACTGACATCTCTTTATCAGAGCTCACATATAACCGTCTAACAGAAATGTCTACTACAATAATATACTGTATTTAATGGTTCTTCAAACTATATACATTGATAATAGTCTAACAAATGCATAACAAGTCAATGTAATAGCTCTTACTCTGAATTTCAAATGAGCAGTAGAGTTTTTTTTCTGACAAATTTCAAAATGTGCATATATTTACTACCCCCTGTATCATGTGACAGCCATCAGCCAATCACAAAATGAATAAACATATACATTATGAACTCTTGCACATGGCTCTAGTAGATGGTGTCTCAGAAAGTGTGCATATAAGAAGATTGTGCACAGCTTGATAATGGAAGTAAACTAGAAAGTTGTTTAAAATCGCATACTCTATCTGAATCATATAAGTTCAATTTTGACGTTAGTAGTCCTTTAAGGCTTATCCTATTTTGTTTTTACCGTTTATTGAAGAATTTTCATAGAACAAATAAAGTTAAGTATCATGGGATACAAGCGCACACTAATCTATACACACAATGCCTATTGTACATGGACCACATATTGTAAAAGGACAACTAAACACAAATTGTAAACTACATGATTTTGAACCTTCATATCCGAGAATACATTTTGCAATAAAACTGCAGCTTCATTTTGTCAAATGAGTATATTGTTTTAGGTTTATTTATTTCACCGATTTCCCTGTCCCCCAGAACAAAAGAATCCTTGCTAACCAATCACAAACTAATATTCAGATATAGCACAAACTCTGTTTACATGTGTGCAGTTGAGAGATAGTGGGGAAGCCTGCCCTTGTCTCTTCCTTTAAAGTTGTTTAGCACTGATTCAACTTAGTTACTATTGCAAAGAATGCTCCTCCTATTAGAATTGCTGATTCAAAACTGATGATCCACCTTTTACAAACAAGTGACTGCTGAGAATCTTAGGGGAGGGTGAAGTAAAAAACAGCTTACATAAATGGTCTAAAAGTATTAACCCAAACCTCCCTGGGAGCAAAATAAATAATGAATGTATATTGCAATAATGAAACATTTTGTACTGTGTTGAAATGTAAAGTTGAATGGTCCTTTAACACAGGCTCAAAAAATGATTGTGCATGAATTAATATTTTAAATAGCAGTTTTGCAATATACATTACTTGTAATAGCAAAAAAGATTCTGCTAAACATTTCTACTGTTAAGGGGCTTATGCACATGCTGCATATTCCCAATGTCACCCACATTCCAAATCGCCTCCTCAGACAGCCAAGTGGGGGTTTGAATGACACAAAACTGAGTAATACCCGGCAATATACACAACTGCTGGAGCACTGACTAAATGTGGGTAAATTGGGCACTAAAAGTATGTGCGTTTATGCGAAATTATAACTTTTACTAGAAGCCAATACAAAGCATACTGCAAAAAAAGGTTTCTTTCAAAAACTGAAAGGCACTCACGTACATTTAAATTTTGACTAAAATGCCAATTCATAACAAAAAAGGAGAACATTTCTCATATGGGCACAAAATGAAATCAAAAGGAATATTAACGTAGAAACAAATTAACATAAAATAAATGCATACCCAAATTCTGTATATACTGCCAAATACAAGTATAAACATGTATATACAACAAACCAATCAAATAATATGAATAGCACTCAGCATATAAAATGAACTACACACCAATAAATAAAATGAAAATGAAACATGGCATGCGAAAACACCACAATCTATATCTAGACCACGCACAAAAAACTCCCTACAGTACATTATTCTGAGAATGTAATTATTTAATTATCTCATTATCTTTGGGTACTTGAAGTTTATACAAAAGTAAACTCAAGTGATCCAGAATCGCACTAAATGCACAATATAAGTAACCTGAATGACTTAATCCTGGGCACAGCCAGGAGAGAAACAATCAAATTGTATGAAAAGCATTCAGCATATAAAATTAATTACACACTAATAAATAAAATCAGAATAAAACATGGCATGCAAGAACAACACAATCCATATCCAGACTAAGCAAAAAACTCCCTAAGGTAAATTATTCTGAGAACTTAATTATTTAATTATCTCATTATCTTTGTGTAGCTAAAGTTTAAAAAAGTAAAAAAAACTCAAGGGATCCAGAATTGTACTGAATATGCAACATAAGTAAAGTGAATGCCTTAATCCTGGGCACAGCCAGGACAGACAGTATATGCTGAAATATGCCCCAGCATGTAGACCATCAATTAGCAGCTCCAGGAATTCTAACTATGATGCTATCATTCATCTTACTAAGAGAAGCCTAGACGGTGTAATCTGATTAAATTACTATCCCTCCATGACTTCCCCATATGAGCGGCAAATACAGCTCTGCGTCTGTGTCTATAGTTACACAAATCACACAAAGTTTACATGCAGACAAGCAAGACATTTCTGACTATAAACAAACACACTAGTGCTCTACAATGATAAGCTGAACAGAACATTAGGAGTCACAGCCTTCTATTTGGCTTCTACTCATCAGTCTGGCTCCTAACTGTTTACATTTTGGCAAAACATGATCTGGATTCAATACAACTTGGAAAAACACCATATATAAAGCTGTTAACTAAGAATTCAAATACAGTGGAGGAGACCTGGTACACCACAAATACACGACATACAGGGGCAGACTTATTGTCCGGACAGACAAGGGTCACAGGTAGTGAACCTATTTGCCTAAGATCACATTTGCTGCCTGTATTTATTACTTGTGCAATGCTGCCCTCTTGCTCTCGCACAACCAATCTTACGAGAGGTGGGCTTGTACACAACCCCACACTAGTGACAGCATTGTGAAAAATGTCCAGTTTACTTCTATGATCAAATTTGCTTCATTCCCATGGTATTCTTTGTTGAAGAGACACCTAGGTAGGTGGCTTGAGAACTACTTGGCAGGAAATAGTGCTGCCATCTACTGCTCTTGCATATGGATAACAAACTTACAAAACTGCTGCCATATAATGCCCCAGACATGTGCAAACTCTTGAGCTTATGTCCCTGCTCTTCAAAAAAGGATACTAAAAAAATAAAGGATATTAGAGAATGGAAGTAAATTACATAGTTGTTTAAAATTGCATGCTCTATCTGTACCATGAAAGAAAAATGTTGGGTTTCATGCATATACACATGTGAATATAAACCTTAAAAAGGTACAATTTTAAAAATGAAATATTGTGCTACATAAATGTACCAATGTTAATACATAAATGGCATCTCTAGACCAATAAAACCAACAACAGATGGTCAAGGCTACATCCATGGGCAGATAAGGAGAATTAGGGTTAGATAGTAAGGTGAGCAGAAGCACATGGTCGTGTTGCTGCAGCAGATCACTTGGGGTTTACAGTAAAACAATTCAGATAGAATTCTGAGCAGTTTTCTGTAGATTGTTTCTTCCACTTTGTGCAATAAACCAGCCTAGGCAATTTTAGCTTTTGAAGGAGACCGGAGCATTTGTTTACCCAATGACGCCCCACGAAACCAAGAGTCCAGGTACCTCAACAGACAGTATCAGGAGCCCACTAGGGCACAATAATTAGACACTAAGCCGCTCTTGTGCACGGCTATACTTATCCGAGAATGAACAGATACATTATTTGTATTGGTGGGGTAGATTATAAACTCTCTAAGGAGCAGGGTCCTGTAATTCTCATGTCCCAGTCTGTTGCACTCTCAGTGTGCCGCTGGATTAATGCTAATAATAATAATAATAATAAAATATATTCTCACATGGAAGGAACTGCAAGTTAATTGACCCCCCCAATTATCTAGGGATTAATGAGGATAGACTGGTTTTGTTTTTTTCTTCTTCTTTAATGGATTTACTGGTATCAGGTTTTCCTTTAAAAGGGACACAGTACATTTTATTTTTTTCTAAACAATCCTATTGCTCGTGTTTAGTTTACCCTGTCTATCTGGGTAATTTCATTTTTTTGGTGTGAAAATTTAGTACATTTTAGCCCTCTAACCAAACCCAAGATGTGGCAATGCATGTGCAGTATTTACTCAGTCCTGCTTCCCCCTGCATGTCAGTTTGCACTGGGCATGCGCAGGGTAACCAGTGTGATTATATGATAAAGCCTGATCATGACTGGCAGTTAGTTATATACATAGTGCAATGCAATGGAACTAAATGCTACCGTTCAGTTGATATATATGTACATGTTATAACACTAAGCCTACAACCAAGGACACTAAACAGCCAGAACTGAACATATCATCAAATCTAAACATTTAGTTCTCCTCCGATCACATGGCCCTAAGTGGCTTAAAGGGACAGTGTACTGTATTTGTTTTCTCTTTTTTAATATGCTCCCATGATTTATTTTATCTGCTAGAATGTATTTTTTTTTATTTTTACACACAGCTCTTTACCTTTAGTTTGTCATTTGTAACAACTGATTTTGCCTGCCCCACCTATACTGAAAATGTCAGTAACAGATTAATCTGAAAGGTTACTCAAACTAGAATAGAGCATTTGCATGGAGAACTCATTTGTGTGGTCAACAGTAAATGGAAAACTGCCAATATCAAAAATATTTTAACCTTCAAGGAATTCACCTCTGGCAGAGAGGTCAGCATGTCTACTTGAAAATGTTTATTGTTTAAAAAGATAGATAATCCCTTTATTACCCATTCCCCAGTTTTGCATAACCAACACTGTTATATTAATACACTTTTTACCTCTAATTACCTTCTATCTAAGCCTCTGCAGACTGCCCCCTTATCTCAGTTCTTTTGACAGACTTGCATTTAAAAGGACACTGAACCCAAATTTTTTCTTTGGTCATTCAGACAGAGCATGCAATTTTAAGCAACTTTATTATTTACTCCTATTATCAAATTTTCTTCATTCTCTTGGTATCTTTATTTGAAAAGCAAGAATGTAAGTTTAGATGCCGGCCCATTTTTGGTGAACTACCTGGGTTGTCCTTGCTGATTGGTTAGCACCAACAAACAAGTGCTATCCAGAGTATTGAACCAAAAATTGTCTGGCTTCTTAGCGTAGATGCCTTCTTTTTCAAATAAAGATAGCAAGAGAACGGAGAAAAATTGATAATAGGAGTAAATTAGAAAGTTGCTTAAAATTGCATGCTCTATCTGAACCATGAAAGAAAAGATTTGGGTTTGGTGTCCCTTTAAGCCAATCTTTGCAAAATAATTCAACGGGTGTGAGCACAATGTTAACTATATGGCACACATGACCTAGCAGTGTCTAACTGAAAAACTGTCAAAAGGCACTGAGATGAGGCAGCCTTCAATGGCTTAGAAATTAGCATACGAGTCTACCTAGGTGTAGCCTTAAACAAAGAATACTGAGAGAACAAAAGCAAATTTGATAAAAGTAAATTGGAAAGTTGTTTAAAATTGCCCTATCTGAATCATGAAAGTTTAAATTTTGACTCGATTGTCCCTTTTAGTGAAATGCAGTTTTGTTTTCATCTGAAAATATTTGTATTGGGCCACCATACTAGTGCGGATTTCTCTATGTTGAGATGATGTTCCCGTTGCTTTAGTCTTTCCTAAAGTCCTATACTTATCTTCCCTAATTATTTACATTGTGCCTGGCATGTATAGGCAGCTCCTTCACTAGAATGGAATGAAAGCTTAGTTGATCCTACTAGGTATGTTTTGACATAAAGGTACAATTTGTTGTGATCAAACCAATTTGCTGCAAGATGTGAAAAAAGTAAGGATAGAAACAGCTATTTGTGTAATGGGAAAGAGTATACATTTATGTCATATCCAGTTAGATAGAAGTTAAAAATGGAAGAAAAATAAAAACTGTAGCCAGGTTTATAAGCCTCTCCCAAATTGCAGGAGGGCTATATTATTTCCTAGCTGTATATTTAGCTAGTAGTAAAGCAGAAATCCTCATAGGTTTTAGAATCTAAGTGTTTATTCTTCAAAATCCTAAGAAAATATTTCCTATATTACAGGTAACTATGTGCGTATGTAGCAAAGCAAATTGATGTTTGTTGCTTTAGTTTACTTAAAGGGACAGTCAAGTCAGAATTAAACTTTCATGATTCATAGAGGGCACGCAATTTTAAACAAATTTACAAATTTACTTTTATCATCAAATTTGCTTTGTTCTCTTGGTATTCTTAGATGAAAGCTAAACCTAGGTAGGCTCATATGCCAATTTCTAAGCCCTTGAAGGCCACCTCTTATCTGAATGCATTTTTCACTGCTAGAGGGTGTTAACTCGTGTGTGCCATATAGATAGGATTGTGCTCATTCCATGGAGTTGTTTAAGAGTAAGCACATTTATTGCCTGAAATGCAAGTCTGTCAAAAGATAGGAGGCAGTCTGCACAAGCTTAGATATACAAGGTAATTACAGAGGTAAAAAGTATATTAATATAACAGTGTTGGATGGGGAATGGATAATAAAGGGATTATCTAGAGTATCTTGAATGCAGTAAATCCCTTTACCAAATGGGTAGTACTTCCAAGTGTGCACTTGTGCACCAAGCTGTACAAGGTAACGTTACAGGGGGAAGATTATAGGATGGCTGCTATATGGCAAACCTATAGAGAAATACTGTGGCCTCAATCTTTAAACCATTTGCTCAGCCAAGTATTCAGATCATAACACAACCTTTTAGAATAGCATCTATTCTGGTTTATCTTACTTTTAGGTGTATAAAGTCTAGTAAAGCAGCATCAGAAGATATGCTGCTGCTCCTCACTATGGTCCCAATTATCTAAAATCCTCTGGTCGAGATAATCTAAGACGTTTCAGTATTGGGCAGTCCCTCAAAGAATTTTCTAAAGACAAATTTTAGCTTGAGAGTTATCTAGCTATGCAGTGTTCTGGGTGTGTGATACAGAGTCACAAGCATTACAATATAATGCTCAAAAAAGCACCCAAATATTGTGTTTGATTCTGCCCAATGCCTGAGATTTTGATCATTAGACCTTATATGTGTGTGTGCTCCTCACTACTAGAGGGCTACGGCTCATATCAGTATCTGAGAAGACTCAACCACTATTCTTATCAAATATTTATCCCTCTATTATTCTACTTTATCACACCACATTACAATGGACATTAAAAAAAAAAGTATTGTTTGCTTTTTATATACTCAAATTAACCAAGGCATTGCAAGATATCTACATATCAAATATTTTTAAATCATTTAAAGCAGGGTAGATTTGATTTAATTAACCATTTAAATTACTAGTCAGTAAGACTGATTTAAATCCTGGTTTTCATTTTTAGAATAGTAACTTTCAGATTATTTTTCTAGTTTTATCAGCCTATAACAGATTTGGTTATGTATCATTAGATATGCCTAGATAGATCATTAAAATGAATGAAATTATTGGGAGGTGAACTATCTCCATCCAGTTTAATTGGTTAATCTTTTATATTTGATCAACTTTTCAGCTGTACTTTAATGGAAAGAGCAATGGAAAAGGATACTAAGAGAATGTACCCGTTTGCAGGCGCACAATAAATTAGAGCTCCACTTGTAACATAGCCTAAAATGTGTTATCTTCTAGAGAGAAAAATTGCACCAAATAATCTTACAGAAACCTCTGGGAGAGCATGACATTGTGAATGGATTAATTAATCAAATCAATTTTTAAAGGGCCATAATACCCAAATGTTTAAACACTTGAAACTGATGCAGAATAGCTGTAAAAAGCTGACTAGAAAATTTCACCTGAACATCTCTATGTAAAAAAGAAAGATATTTTACCTCAAATGTTTCTCAGTAGCCAGATCCCATTGTAAAGGACTTCTAAGCAACAAATCAGTATGTCTGTCCCGGGACAGCGGAAGGAGCAAGCTTTCGTGCACAGTCATCTTATTTCCCTATTCAGTGTAAGGAAGTTTACAATGAAATCTCATGAGAGTTAAGTGAAATCTCATGAGATCACAGTAAAAGAGTTCATGACCTCAGCACTGCTGATGCTGATTGTCTGCTGCTCATTTCTTCTTCTTTTTTTTTTTACCTGCAGCTGGGCTGCAGCCGAGTATAACTTTTAAACAGAACTTACTCTGCTGAGCTGAGGAAATTGTGAGGTAAAATATCTTCCTTTTGTTAAATAGAGATGCTTAGGTGATATTTTCCAGTCAGCTTTTTACAGTTATACTGCATCAGTTCAAGTGATTTAGCATATCAGTAGTATGTCCCTTTAAACATTACAGAAATACAGACCTATACAGCATCAAGCTATATAATAAAAAAAAAATCTGATTTTATTTAAAAACAAAACAAAAAAGAAAATCTGATTTTTATCCACCTTGATTTAAAGCTGCAATTTCGCTAGAAAGATTTGCAATGTGCTGCAGTTCCGGAACAACTAGAAATGCAACAAGTGTTTATCTGATCTCCTTTGCTGTAGCCTATTGGGGAACAGTTTTTTTTTTTTTTTTTTTTAAAGCTCCTGTGCATATGAAGAGATTGTCGTGTAGCATGTAGGGGGAGGGGGGGCGCATGGTTATGAAATCTATACATTGCACACCAAAACCCTCAAAATTAGAGGCACAAAAGTGCACAAAGAAAATCCTCTAATGTGTTACAGCACTGTTACATAGTAACATAGTAGATGAGGTTGGAAAAAGACCGAAGTCCATCGAGTTCAACCTATACAAATCTAAAATACTTACAAAAATCTCCAGTTAAGCTTAAATAATTCCACTAAAAGGTGACCCTTTTAATACTAGCAATCATATCTTTGAGTTTTGTTTATAGACAGAAATGTATTCAATTTTTAAAAAAATTATCTAGGGTATTGGCATTCACTACCTCCTTTGGTAATGAGTTCCACAATTTTATTGCTCTTACAGTAAAAACACTTCCGTTGCAGGAGATTAAACCTCCTTTCCTCCAACCTTAAATTGTGACCTCTTGTCACAAACAATTTTCTTGGAATAAACAGAGGTTCTGCCATCTCTGTATATGGGCCTTGAATATATTTATATAAAGTAATCATGTCACCTCTCAAGCACCTTTTTTCTAAAGAAAAAATACCCAGTTTGGCTAGTCTCTCCTCATAGCTTAAATTCTCCAATCCCCTTATTAGCTTTGTGGCCCTTCTCTGAATGTTTTCTAGTTCTACAATATCTTTTTTTGCAATCGGTCCCCAGAACTGCACTCCATACTCAAGGTGAGGTCTTAACAGAGATTTATATAGTGACAGAATTATGCTTTCCTCCCTTGAATCAATGCCTCTTAATACATGCTATTATCTTATTAGCCTTTGAAGCCGCTGCCTTGCATTGCGCACCCATCTTTAGTTTACATATAGGTATATTTAACCCCAAAAAGGGGTTAATAATTAAAGCCCACCTCAGAGCAACAATGCAATACTGGGACTCTTTTGATCACATCTGGTGAACCAATGACAAGAGAGAAATATGTACAGCCACCAAATCTCCATGCTGGTTACTGGTGCATTATTAAATTGGTATGCTTTTCAAAAGAGGATACCAAGAGTAAATTTTATAATAGACTTTTAAGAGACATTTCAATTTACTTCTCTTAATCAGCCCCTTTGTTTGTAATGATGTACAGAGGGTCTGACCATTCATGTGTCTATTGTCCCCTGTCCAATCTATAGTATTACTAATGAATGATGTTAGGAACAGCTAATCAGGCTGGATTTAATTCATACCGGCTTGTCCAATCAAGCTTTAACAAAGCATAGGGAGGTGGGGGACATGGGGAAGCTCAGACATTTTCAAATCACTTTGACTAGAGCTATTGGAACGTGCAGTTATGAGACTTCTTTGCCTCTGTAAGTTAGTCATTGACAAGTTCAGTAAATTGTATAGTCTGTTAGAACTGAATGATTTTTAAAATTTGTTGTACCGGTATATATTTTCTGTTCCTATTGTAAATAACTAACAAATCTGAATCCAATGTTCTGCCAAAACAAATACTTAGGCTGAACAGAACGTTAAGATAAAACACATTTTTCACCCATGCACATCTCTAACAAACATACCTGTGGTATATCAAAATGACCTGGAACTCCTGCACTCTATTATTCTTGCATGCCAACAGTTAACATTTGCAGTGGTAATTAACAGCTTTACATCCCCTGCAGCTAACTTCTACCAAGTACAGCTGTGTTTACAGGAAACACCAGGCTAACTGCTCTCTGGCATTAAAAAGATTAAAGCGGTTATGACATGATTTTCTCCTAATTAAAATAAATATTTTGACTAATTACTAAATGCTTAAAAAGCTCAATAAAATTTATACTTAATATAGTTTTTTTTTAGTGGAAAAATATATAATGAAAAGTTGTTTTCTATAGAGATAGAGTTTAATTCATAAATGCTTTGAGATTTAAAGGAAAAGTCAAGAATATAATTTGTATTGTTTTAAAAGATAGATAATCTCATTATTACCCATTCCCCAGTTTTGCATAACCAACAGTTTAACCTCTGTGATTAACTTGTATCTAAGCATCTTCTGACAGCCCCCTGATCACATTACTTTTTATTTATGATCTATTGACTTGCATTTAGTACTGTGTTGTGCTAACCCTTAAATAACTCCTTGGGCGTGAACACAATGCTATCTGTATGCCCACATGAACTAGCAGTCTCTTGTTGTGTAAAGCAAATAAAAAAACAAGTGATGAGACTGTCTGTAGTGGCTTAGAAACAGGTAGCAATTTAGAGGTTTAAATGTTATAAAGTATATTAATATAACAATGTTGGTTGTGCAAAGCTGGGGAATGGGTATTAAAGGCATTATATATCTTTTTAAACAATAACAATTTTAGTGTAGACTGTCCCTTTAAGCCTACAATCTGCAATTTATTAGGCTCTTTCATAAAATGCAGACTTTATGAGCAACTATACTTTATTCTGTAATAGACCTAAATCTTTCTAAGTAACACCTGTCCTGTTTCCCACCCAGATGGGAGAAGGATGCTACAGATTTTAAACCCAGGTGAAAAGAACCATATACTAGCTAGGGACATGAGTGGGAGTGGCCCTGAGGTGTATGGAATACAGGAGTATATCTGGGTTTATTTCACTGACTTACAACAAATTATATTTTTGTGCATGTTTTTAAGGCAAACCTTTTCTGCCACTATTAATGGAACATTAAACGTTGTACACTAAAGTCAAAAGTAAAGTTCAGATAGAGCATGCAAGTTAAGTAAAAAATACAATTTACTTCTATTACAGGATCACTAAATACAGAAGAAATTAATAACTGCCATTTCATTGTATTTTTATTGTGAATTTGTTATTTTGAAAAACATTCTACAGCTCATTTAAAATTTAAAAGTTAATCCAATTTTCCTTCTCCCTGTATCATGTGACAGTCATCAGCCAATCACAAAATTCATATACTGTGCACTTTGAGGCTGCAGCTCCTACTGAGCATGTGCCAAAGTGTGCATATAAAAAGAATGTGTAGGTTTTGATAACAGAAGTATATTGGAAAGTTTTTTGTTTTCTAAATTCAAATAATAAAGAGATACCCAGTTCCCACTGTGAAACAGTGATAGATATATATATGTCCACAACACTGTGTCTTTCAAAATACTTTATTCTCTGTACATAACAGGTATACCTGTTATGTACAGAGAATAAAGTATTTTGAAAGACACAGTGCTGTGGACATATATATATCTATCATTGGAATTGGGGGGACTTGGCAGGACCCTGTCTTCACGTGCACTGCACTCCTGAGTTGCTGTACTAACCATTGTGCCCACTGTGAAACAGCGATAGTGAAGATCACTGAGGCGCCACACAAAAGGCTGATGATGATTCCAACAATCCAACTAAAGGGCAGGTCCTTCAAGAAGGTGATTATCTGGATAACAAAGGAAGTGAAAAAGAAGGCGCTCCAATGCCGTATTATCTCTTGAGTAAGGTCCCCCAAAAACCGCACTTAATGGCCCCAAAGGAAATATACTCACAAATTTCTAGCACTTATCACAAAGTGCAATAATCACCCAGACCACTTGATATTGCACTTTGTGATAAGTGCTAGAAATTTGTGAGTATATTTCCTTTGGGGCCATTAAGTGCGGTTTTTGGGGACCTTACCCCAGAGATAATACGCCATTGGAGCGCCTTCTTTTTCTCTTCCTTTGTTTTTTTTTTTAATTGAATGGTTTACCTGAATCCTGAAACTTTAGATTTTTACTTTAGTGGTCCTTCAACAAATTATTCATAGACTATACCTGTATAAAAGTCTGTTGATCTAAAGCTCTCCACTCAGTTGATATGCTCTAAAATGATCCTCCAGCACTGCAAGATCCCTAGTGAAATTCTTAAAAGGAAGATTATGCTATACAGGTGTTCCCTGTATTTTTGTAGGTGAAGGAGACACAAGCCCAGTGCAATAGATCACTGCATGACATGACAGTTCTGCTGAATTTTCACTTTGCATTTAATATTACTTTATACTTCAGATTAAGTTTTATTACATTTTAACAATGCACTATTTTTTTTTTTGTATAGAGCATTGTATTTAGTACTGAGATTTTACAAAATTCTGTTTATGCTTTCAGAGTTTCTGTGTAACAAATTAGGATCATACTTTGTATATTTATGTGTATTTTTACAAATTACATTGCACTTTGTATTTCTTCTTTCAAAATAAAATGGTTTCAGTTTTCCAGACAGCTTCATTACTTTTTTATGGGCCTCATAAGCAAATATTCTCTAATTTGAAGAGAAAAAGATAGTGCAGACTTCAAAAAGGCACTAAACCAATGCCTTCCATAGAAAGTAATGAAGTTCTCTACGATTCAGAATTTCACAGGGGAGTAGAAGGCAACTGGAAAACACCTGGGGCTGATATAAAGGCACAATTTGCATTAATTACAAATTAAACTGAAATGTTCTCATGCAATTTAACTTGTTTTGCCTATAGTTTAGTATACATTACTTTTCTATCATTTAACTAAGTGTATTGTAAATTTTGAGTATACTTCACCTCCATACAGCTGGCGACAAAAATCAGCGAGACCAGCTTGTTTAAAATGCTTAGAGCATTTCACAAGACTTGTGACAAAGCTTCAGACATACCCTGAGATCACACCTGTCCCTCCCACTTTCTGAATCTGTGTTTTAGTTTACACAAGAGAAAATAGCAATGCAATTTGTAAAAGATACACAAAAATATACAAAGTATGATCCTAATTTGTTAAAGTAACTTTCAAAATATAATAGGGATTTGTAAAATCACTGCTGGATCTAAATCTAAATGTATTAAAATATAAAATAGAAAGTGCAAAGCTTGAATGTAATAATACTGAAAGAACCCAATCTGAAGTGTAAAGTAATATAAAATTAAAAGCACAAAGTAACAAAACTCTCATATCATGCATTAGTGCTATATTGCACTGGGCTTGTCTCTCTTTCAGATACAGAAATGAGAGGGATCTCACAGTGCTGGAGAGTTCCATCCTTTTTCTTTGATCATTCAGCGAGTTTAACCCCTGTGATATATGGACTACAATTTTCCTCTAAAATGGAGAATATTTGATCATCAGGGCCTTAGTATGGCCATTAGCAAAATATATACCTAAGCATCTGCACTAATAAAGTAATTGCATACCTCCCAACTGCCCCAACATCCTGTAGGACTGTCACAGGCTGCGTGATCTAGCCACTTCCAATTTGCAGCCTCTCACTGTCCCGGTTTTAAGGAACCACCAAGCCACACCCACAACCTGCTTGTGACTCCGCCCTCCCACAAAATGTCAGGGCCACTGCCAACAAGCTTTTTAACATTCTGCATCCCAGAAAGCCCCTTGGAAATGTTGGGAGGTATGCAATCACTAGGGTTGCCACGCGTCCCTTAAAATACAGAACACTTATAAGTTACACATGCTGCAGGTTGTGCAGGGAGGAATATGAATAGTGCTATCTAAAAACACAATACATGTTCCTCCCTGCACACCCTGCAGCATGTGTAACTCATAATTGTCCAGGGAAACATGGCTGAGGTGACAACCCTAGCAATCACCGTGCACATGAAAGTATCTTTACTTAAAGGGACATAATACTCATATGCTAAATCACTTGAAACTGATGCAGTATAACTGTAAAAAGCTGTCAGGAAAATATCACCTGAGCATCTCTATGAAAAAAACCCCATAATTTATGTAAGAACTTACCTGATAAATTCATTTCTTTCATATTAGCAAGAGTCCATGAGCTAGTGACGTATGGGATATACATTCCTACCAGGAGGGGCAACGTTTCCCAAACCTTAAAATGCCTATAAATACACCCCTCACCACACCCACAATTCAGTTTAACGAATAGCCAAGAAGTGGGGTGATAAGAAAGGAGCGAAAGCATAAAAAAAAAATAAGGAATTGGAATAATTGTGCTTTATACAAAAAAATCATAACCACCACAAAAAGGGTGGGCCTCATGGACTCTTGCTAATATGAAAGAAATGAATTTATCAGGTAAGTTCTTACATAAATTATGTTTTCTTTCATGTAATTAGCAAGAGTCCATGAGCTAGTGACGTATGGGATAATAAATACCCAAGATGTGGAACTTCCACGCAAGAGTCACTAGAGAGGGAGGGATAAAAATAAAGACAGCCAATTCCGCTGAAAAATGAATCCACTACCCAAATCAAAAAATTTTCAAGTTTTATAATGAAAAAAACTGAAATTATAAGCAGAAGAATCAAACTGAGACAGCTGCCTGAAGTACCATTCTACCAAAACTGCTTCTAAAGAAGAGAAAACATCAAAATGGTAGAACATAGGAAAAGTATGCAAAGAAGACCAAGTCATTGCTTGGCAAATCTGATCAACAGAAGCTTCATTCTTTAAAAAGCCCAGGAAGTAGAAACTTACCTAGTAGAATGAGCCGTAATCCTCTGAGGCGGGAATCCACCCGACTCCAAATAAGCATGATGAATCAAAAGTTTAAGCAAGATGCCAAATAAATGGCCGAAGCTTTTTGACCTTCCTAAAACCAGAAAAGATAAAAAATAGACTAGAAGTCTATCTGAAATCTGAATAGTTTCAACATAGAAAGTAATTATCTCACCAAAGAAGTCTTAGGAAAAGAATAATTCCTCCCTAATGTTTGTTAGAATTTACAACTTTAGGTAAGAATTGAAATGAGGACAGCAAAAACCACCTTTTCCTGATGAAAAAAATCAGAAAAAACATAATTTATGCTTACCTGATAAATTCCTTTCTTCTGTAGTGTGATCAGTCCACGGGTCATCATTACTTCTGGGATATTACTCCTCCCCAACAGGAAGTGCAAGAGGATTCACCCAGCAGAGCTGCATATAGCTCCTCCCCTCTACGTCACTCCCAGTCATTCGACCAAGGACCAACGAGAAAGGAAAAGCCAAGGGTGAAGTGGTGACTGGAGTATAAATTAAAAAATATTTACCTGCCTTAAAAACAGGGCGGGCCGTGGACTGATCACACTACAGAAGAAAGGAATTTATCAGGTAAGCATAAATTATGTTTTCTTCTGTTAAGTGTGATCAGTCCACGGGTCATCATTACTTCTGGGATACCAATACCAAAGCAAAAGTACACGGATGACGGGAGGGATAGGCAGGCTCTTTATACAGAAGGAACCACTGCCTGAAGAACCTTTCTCCCAAAAATAGCCTCCGATGAAGCAAAAGTGTCAAATTTGTAAAATTTGGAAAAAGTATGAAGCGAAGACCAAGTTGCAGCCTTGCAAATCTGCTCAACAGAGGCCTCATTCTTGAAGGCCCAAGTGGAAGCCACAGCTCTAGTAGAATGAGCTGTAATTCTTTCAGGAGGCTGCTGTCCAGTAGTCTCATAAGCTAAACTAATTATGCTACGAAGCCAAAAAGAAAGAGGTAGCAGAAGCTTTTTGACCTCTCCTCTGCCCAGAGTAAACGACAAACAGAGAAGACGTTTGTCGAAATTCCTTAGTTGCCTGTAAGTAAAATTTTAGAGCACGGACTACATCCAGGTTGTGCAGTAGACGTTCCTTCTTCGAAGAAGGATTTGGACACAAGGAAGGAACAACAATCTCTTGATTGATATTCCTGTTAGTAACTACCTTAGGTTAGAACCCAGGTTTAGTACGCAGAACTACCTTATCCGAATGAAAAATCAAATAAGGAGAATCACAATGTAAGGCTGATAATTCAGAGACTCTTCGAGTCGAGGAAATAGCCATTAAAAATAGAACTTTCCAAGATAACAACTTTATATCAATGGAATGAAGGGGTTCAAACGGAACGCCCTGTAAAACATTAAGAACAAGGTTTAAACTCCATGGTGGAGCAACAGTTTTAAACACAGGCTTAATCCTGACCAAAGCCTGACAAAAAGCCTGGACGTCAGGAACTTCTGACAGACGTTTGTGTAACAGAATGGACAGAGCTGAGATCTGTCCCTTTAATGAACTAGCAGATAAACCCTTTTCTAAACCTTCTTGTAGAAAAGACAATATCCTAGGAATCCTAACCTTACTCCAAGAGTAACCTCTGGATTCACACCAATATAGGTATTTACGCCATATCTTATGGTAAATCTTTCTGGTAACAGGCTTCCTAGCCTGTATTAAGGTATCAATAACTGACTCGGAAAACCCACGTCTTGATAAAATCAAGCGTTCAATTTCCAAGCAGTCAGCTTCAGACAAGTTAGATTTTGATGTTTGAAGGGACCCTGTATCAGAAGGTCCTGTTTCAGAGGTAGAGACCAAGGTGGACAGGACGACATGTCCACCAGGTCTGCATACCAAGTCCTGCGTGGCCACGCAGGAGCTATTAGAATCACTGATGCTCTCTCTTGTTTGATTCTGGCAATCAATCGAGGAAGCATCGGGAACGGTGGAAACACGTAAGCCATCCTGAAGTCCCAAGGTGCTGTCAGGGCATCTATCAGGACTGCTCCTGGATCCCTGGATCTGGACCCGTAACGAGGAAGCTTGGCGTTCTGTCGAGACGCCATGAGATCTATCTCTGGTTTGCCCCAACGTCGAAGTATTTGGGCAAAGACCTCCGGATGGAGTTCCCACTCCCCCGGATGAAAAGTCTGACGACTTAAGAAATCCGCCTCCCAGTTCTCCACTCCCGGGATGTGGATTGCTGACAGGTGGCAAGAGTGAGACTCTGCCCAGCGAATTATCTTTGATACTTCCATCATAGCTAGGGAGCTTCTTGTCCCTCCCTGATGGTTGATGTAAGCTACAGTCGTGATGTTGTCCGACTGAAACCTGATGAACCCCCGAGTTGTCAACTGGGGCCAAGCCAGGAGGGCATTGAGAACTGCTCTCAATTCCAGAATGTTTATTGGCAGGAGACTCTCCTCCTGACTCCATTGTCCCTGAGCCTTCAGAGAATTCCAGACGGCACCCCAACCTAGAAGGCTGGCGTCTGTTACAATTGTCCAGTCTGGTCTGCTGAATGGCATCCCCCTGGACAGATGTGGCCGAGAAAGCCACCATAGAAGAGAATTTCTGGTCTCTTGATCCAGATTCAGAGAAGGGGATAAGTCTGAGTAATCCCCATTCCACTGACTTAGCATGCACAGTTGCAGTGGTCTGAGGTGTAAGCGTGCAAAGGGTACTATGTCCATTGCCGCTACCATTAAGCCGATTACCTCCATGCATTGAGCCACTGACGGGTGTTGAATGGAATGAAGGGTGCGGCAAGCACTTTGAAGTCTTGTTAGCCTGTCCTCTGTCAGGTAAATCTTCATTTCTACAGAATCTATAAGAGTCCCCAGGAAGGGAACTCTTGTGAGTGGAACGAGTGAACTTTTCTTTTCGTTCACCTTCCATCCATGTGACCTTAGAAATGCCAGTACTAACTCTGTATGAGACTTGGCAGTTTGAAAGCTTGAAGCTTGAATCAGAATGTCGTCTAGGTATGGAGCTACCGAGATTCCCCGCGGTCTTAGTACCGCCAGAAGAGCACCCAGAACCTTTGTGAAGATTCTTGGAGCTGTAGCCAATCCGAATGGAAGAGCCACAAACTGGTAATGCCTGTCTAGGAAGGCAAACCTTAGGTACCGGTAATGATCTTTGTGAATCGGTATGTGAAGGTAGGCATCTTTTAAATCTACAGTGGTCATGTACTGACCCTCTTGGATCATAGGTAAAATTGTCCGAATAGTCTCCATCTTGAACGATGGAACTCTTAGGAATTTGTTTAGGATCTTTAAATCCAGGATTGGTCTGAAAGTTCCCTCTTTTTTGGGAACCACAAACAGATTTGAGTAAAACCCCTGTCCCTGTTCCGATCGTGGAACAGGATGGATTACTCCCATTAACAAGAGCTCTTGTACGCAGCGTAGAAACGCCTCTTTCTTTGTCTGGATTGTTGACAACCTTGACAGATGAAATCTCTCTCTTGGAGGAGAGTATTTGAAGTCCAGAAGGTATCCCTGAGATATTATCTCTAGCGCCCAGGGATCCTGGACATCTCTTGCCCAAGCCTGGGCGAAGAGAGAAAGTCTGCCCCCCACTAGATCCGATCCCGGATCGGGGGCCCTCAATTCATGCTGTTTTAGGGGCAGCAGCAGGTTTCCTGGTCTGCTTGCCCTTGTTCCAGGACTGGTTAGGTTTCCAGCCTTGTCTGTAGCGAGCAACAGCTCCTTCCTGTCTTGGTGCAGAGGAAGTTGATGCTGCTCCAGCTTTGAAATTACGAAAGGAACGAAAATTAGACTGTCTAGCCTTAGCTTTGGCTTTGTCCTGAGGCAGGGCATGGCCTTTACCTCCTGTAATGTCAGCGATAATCTCTTTCAACCCGGGCCCGAATAAGGTCTGCCCTTTGAAAGGTATATTAAGCAATTTAGACTTAGAAGTAACCAGTAAGTAAAATCAGCTGACCAGGATTTTAGCCACAGTGCCCTGCGTGCCTGAATGGCGAATCCTGAATTCTTCGCCGTAAGTTTAGTAAGATGTACTACGGCCTCCGAAATGAATGAATTAGCAAGTTTAAGGACTCTAAGCCTGTCCGTAATGTCGTCCAGAGTAGCTGAACTAATGTTCTCTTCCAGAGACTCAATCCAGAATGCCGCTGCAGCCGTGATCGGCGCAATGCATGCAAGGGGTTGCAATATAAAACCTTGTTGAACAAACATTTTCTTAAGGTAACCCTCTAATTTTTTATCCATTGGATCTGAAAAAGCACAGCTATCCTCCACCGGGATAGTGGTACGCTTAGCTAAAGTAGAAACTGCTCCCTCCACCTTAGGGACCGTTTGCCATAAGTCCCGTGTGGTGGCGTCTATTGGAAACATTTTTCTAAATATCGGAGGGGGTGAGAACGGCACACCGGGTCTATCCCACTCCTTAGTAACAATTTCAGTAAGTCTCTTAGGTATAGGAAAAACCTCAGTACTCGCCGGTACCGCAAAATATTTATCCAACCTACACATTTTCTCTGGTATTGCAACTGTGTTACAATCATTCAGAGCCGCTAACACCTCCCCTAGTAATACACGGAGGTTTTCCAGTTTAAATTTAAAATTTGAAATATCTGAATCCAGTCTGTTTGGATCAGAACCGTCACCCACAGAATGAAGTTCTCCGTCCTCATGTTCTGCCACCTGTGACGCAGTGTCTGACATGGCCCTAATATTATCAGCGCACTCTGTTCTCACCCCAGAGTGATCACGCTTACCTCTTAGTTCTGGTAATTTAGCCAAAACTTCAGTCATAACAGTAGCCATCTCCTGTAATGTGATTTGTAATGGCCGCCCAGATGTACTCGGCGCTACAATATCATGCACCTCCCGATCGGGAGATGCAGGTACTGACACGTGAGGCGAGTTAGTCGGCATAACTCTCCCCTCGTTGTTTGGTGAAATTTGTTCAATTTGTACAGATTGACTTTTATTTAAAGTAGCATCAATACAGTTAGTACATAAATTTCTATTGGGCTCCACTTTGGCATTGCAACAAATGACACAGGTATCATCCTCTGAATCAGACATGTTTAACACACTAGCAAATAAACTTGCAACTTGGAATACAATTCAATTAGAATAATATTAAAAACGTACTGTGCCTTTAAGAAGCACAGAAGATCTATGACAGTTGAAAATTAATACATTGAAAACAGTTATAGTGTAAACAACACAACTTTAGCAAAGGTTTAATCCCATTAGCAAAGGTTTAATCCCATTAGCAAAGATAACAAATTCTGAAAGCAGGAAACAAATTACAGAATAAACGTTTTTTATCTCAGTCAACTATAATTCTCACAGCTCTGCTGAGAGAAATTACCTCCCTCAAAATAAGTTTTGAAGACCCCTGAGCTCTGTAGAGATGAACCGGATCATGCAGGAAATACAATGAGTTGCTTACTGAAATATTTGATGCGTAGCAAAAGCGCCAAAAAACGGCCCCTCCCCCTCACACACAGCAGTGAGAGAGAACAGAAACTGTCAGAAAAAAGATTAAGCAACTGCCAAGTGGAAAAATAGTGCCCAAACATTTATTCACTCAGTACCTCAGCAAATGAAAACGATTTTACATTCCAGCAAAAACGTTAAACATAATTTCTAGTTATTAAACAGCTTTATGTAATTCTTACAGTGTAATTCTAGTGAAGTACCATTCCCCAGAATACTGAAGTGTAAAGTATACATACATGACATTATATCGGTATGGCAGGATTTTCTCATCAACTCCATTGTCAGAAAATAAAAGCTGCTACATACCTCTATGCAGATTCATCTGCCCGCTGTCCCCTGATCTGAAGTTTACCTCTCCTCAGATGGCCGAGAAACAGCAATATGATCTTAACTACTCCGGCTAAAATCATAGCAAAAACTCTGGTAGATTCTTCTTCAAACTCTGCCAGAGAGGTAATAACACACTCCGGTGCTATTTTAAAATAACAAACTTTTGATTGAAGATATAAAACTAAGTATAATCACCATAGTCCTCTCACACATCCTATCTAGTCGTTGGGTGCAAGAGAATGACTGGGAGTGACGTAGAGGGGAGGAGCTATATGCAGCTCTGCTGGGTGAATCCTCTTGCACTTCCTGTTGGGGAGGAGTAATATCCCAGAAGTAATGATGACCCGTGGACTGATCACACTTAACAGAAGAAAAGGGAAACAGATAATTCAAAAGCTGTTCTAGCTGAAGAGATGTCCAAAAAGAACAATACTTTCCATGAAAGTAATTAATGTCCAGAGCAAGCATATGCTCAAATAGAAGAGCCTGAAAAAACTTCAGAACCCAAATAAGACTCCAAGGAGGAGAAATTAGCTTAATGACAGGTTTGATACGAATCAAAACCTGAAAAAAATGATGAATATCAGGAAGTAACACTGCCTTATCCTGATGAAAAATCAGAAAAAGATATTCACAAAAAAGAGCAGATAACTCAAAAATTCTTCTAGCAGAAGAAATAACCAAAAGGAACAATACTTTTCCAAGAAAGTAATTTAATGTTCAGAAAATGAATAGTTTCAAAACGGAGGAGCCTGTAAAGCCCTCAGCACCAAATTGAGACTCCAAAGAGGAGAGATTGAATTAATGACAGGCTTGATACGGACCAAAGCCTGAATAAAACAATAAATATCAGGATGATTAGCAATCTTTCTGTGAAAAAAGAACAGGAGGAGTAGAGATTTGTCCTAACAAGAACTGCAGACAAAACCATATCCAAACCAACCTGAAAAAAATAATAAAATTCTATGAATTTTAAAAGAATACCAAGAAAAGTAGGTCTTCCAGACTCAATAATAAATCTTTCTAGAGACAGATTTACGAGCCTGAAACCAAGCGTTCAATCTCCATTCCTTCAAATGTAATGATTTGAGATCCTGATGGAAAAAATGGGCCTTGAGAAAGAAGGTGTGGTTTAAACGGAAGTGTTCAAGGTTGGCAACTGGCCATCCGAATGAAATCCGTATACCAAAACCTGAGAGGCCATGCTGGAGCCACCAGCATAACAAACAAATACTCCATAAGAATTTTGGAAAATCACTTTGGAAGAAGAACTAGAGGCGGAAAGAAATAGGCAAAAAGATAATTTCCAAAGAAATGTCAATGCATACACTACTTCCGCCTGAGGATCCCCGGACCTGAATAGGCCCCTGGGAAGTTCTTTATTCAGATGAGATGCCAACAGATCTATTTCTAGAAATGCTCACATCTGAAAAATTGAAAAACATATCTGGGTATGAGAGACCATTCTCCTGGGTGTAAAGCTTGATTAACAGAGATAATCCGCTTCCCAAATATCTATACCTGGGAAAAAAACTACAGAATTTAGATAGGAGCTGGATTTAACCTAAGCTAATATCCGAGACACTTCTGTCACAGCCTAAGGACTGATAGTCCTACCCTGATGAGTGACATACACCATAGTTGTGATATTGTCTGAAAAACAATAAACGTCTCTTCCTCAAAAAGAAAACTAACTGAAAAACTCTGAGAAAACACGGAGTTCTAAAATATCAAATGGTAATCTCGCCTCCTGAGATTTCCAAACCCCTTGTGCTGACAGAGATCCTCAGACAGCCTCTCAACCAAAAAGACTCACATCTGTAGAGATCATGGTCCAGGTTGAAAGAAACGAAGAGACCTGTAGAACTAAATGATGGTGATCTTAACCACCAAATCAAGAGAGATAACTATTAGGATTTGAAGATTTAAAATGCGAAATCCTAGAATCCCTGCACCAAAGGGAATTGAATCCAATGCTGTGGCCATAAGACCTAAAACTTCTATGCATATATAGCAACTGAAGGAAATAATAGAGACTAAAGGTACCGACAGACGGAACCCAATAAAATTGTCCCTTGTCTGATAGAGACAAAGACAGTGACACAAACTATCTGGAAACCCAAAAAAAAGGTGACCCTTGTGCGAGGAATCAAGAGCTTTTGAAAAAAAGATCCTCAAACTAGGTCCTGAAGAACAAAGTGAATCATATAAGATTCCACATCCTCAGAAAATAATCTGAATGAATACAGAAAAAATATGCATTTATTGTATCTAAAGAAAACAAATAATGCTATCACTGACCAAAAAAAGGCAGAATAGTTTGAATAAAAACTCCAAAACCCAGTTCCTAAAAATGGAACTGGAAGAAATACCCCAGAAGATTCCAGGTCTGAGCAGTGCTTGAACCCCACGGGTGACCAGCCATGCTTCAACAGTACCCAAAATAAATAGGACCGAAACACACTTAAAGAAAGTGTTAGCCTTACTGGAATAAAATCAAAGAAATTTGGACCTGAATAGAACCAAATAAATTTCAAAAAAGTTTTAACCTGCCCCTTGCCAGCCAAGCTGGAATACGGCACATACATCGCAATTTAAGGGAGCTGATTGCGAATGGAAAAAATTTCCAATTAAAAACATGTTACTTGGGAAAGAATTCAGGAATTCATTCCATAATAAGAACAACCAAACTAGTATACGCTTTAAAGTTTTAGTCTTAGGACTCAATCTTGAAGCCCAGAGTAACAGTTAAGAATTTAATCCAATTATAAAACAAATAATTGATTATCTTAGAACAAAAGAAATATGGATTTTTAGAAATCACAAAATTCTTCTAGCTCAAACAGCTAAAGACATAGATTAAACCTAATTTGTGAAAATATTCAATAAAATGAAGACACAAATGAAATTATTAGCATGATAGTCCAGTTAAAGGACCAGACAATACAGTGGACTTGCATAATCAATAAATGCAAAACAACAAGACAAATGCAACAGCACCTAGTCTAGTAAATTTTGTCCCTTTAACAATGCTAAAATAAATCATAATCTGATAAGCAATTGCAACATCCAAATAAATCATAGGTCCAAGAAAAGTACCTGAAACTAAATAATTTTCCATAAATAAGATACAACCATCTAAAGGAAAATAAATACTATTTTGCTATAGAAACAATAGCATAATTAGTAGGAGTAGAGATAGCCCCAATAAATTGGAGAACCCTCCAAATTGAATTAAACTGCCGGCAAAGAGTATAGTTTATAACCTTTGAAGAAGGAATAAAAGAAACTTTTCAGCCTATTCCATTTCCTAGTATAAGGAATTGGAAAAAAACCTCTGAAAACACAGAAGAATAAATAAGCAGAAATAGTGTTAGCTAGTCTTGAAAAAGAACTAGTTACCTTAATGTAAAATAATCAACACCTTTTCAACAAAGAACAAATGTACTTTAATAAAAAAATAGATTTGTTAGTGTCAATATCTGAAGAAGAAAATTCTGAAATGAGAAAAAACATCATCAGAGAAGGATAAATCAGTATGTTGTTGGTCATTTGAAACTTCAATAATTAAAAAAGAAGTTGAAAAAGACCTAAAAATTTTATTAGAAGGCACAAAGTCAGACAAAGCCTTTAAAATAGAATCAGAAAAATATTTCTTAAAAATCTTTTAAATATTTCTTGTACATAAGATGTAAAAAGAATGGCAATATATAAAGCATAAATACTAATGGATTCTGCATGTAAAAGTTTATCATGATAACCTATTACAAACCATAGCTAAAGATAAACATTCATATAATTTAAAATAAATTAACTTAGCTTTGGTAGGACTGAACTCAGTCAAGCGTTTTTCCAGAAGTAGCTTCTGATCCAGGGTCAATCTGAGACATCTTGCAATATGCAATAGAAAAAACAACATATAAAGCAAAATCTATCAAATTCCTTAAATGACAGTTTCAGGAATGGGAAAAAATGCCAATGAACAAGCTTCTAGCAACCAGAATCAAATAAACAATGAGACTTAAATAATGTGGAGACAATAATGACGCCCATATTTTTTAGCACCAAAAAAAGACGCCCACATTATTAGGCTCCTAAATGCTTTTGGCGCCAAGAATGACGCCACATCCGGCAACGCTGACATTTTTGGCGCAAAACGTAAAACAAATTACGCAATCACAAACAACCTCCGGCAACAAGTAAGACGCCGGAAATGACAAAGAAAATTTTTTGCGACAAAAAAATCTCCGCCAAGAATTACGCAATAAAAAGAAGCATTTTCAGCCCCCGCGAGCCTAACAGCCCACAGGAAAAAGTCAAATTTAAGGTAAGAAAAATTTTTATTATTCAAATGCATTATCCCAAATAATGAAACTGACTGTCTGAAATAAGGAATATTGAACATCCTGAATCAAGGCAAATAAATGTTTAAACACATATATTTAGAACTTTATATAAAAGTGCCCAACCATAGCTTAGAGTGTCACAGAAAATAAGACTTACTTACCCCAGGACACTCATCTACATGTAGTAGAAAGCCAAACCAGTACTGAAACGAGAATCAGTAGAGGTAATGGTATATATAAGAGTATATCGTCGATCTGAAAAGGGAGGTAAGAGATGAATCTCTATGACCGATAACAGAGAACCTATGAAATAGACCCCGTAGAAGGAGATCATTGAATTCAAATAGGCAATACTCTCTTCACATCCCTCTGACATTCACTGCACTCTGAGAGGAAAACCGGGCTCCAGCCTGCTGCGAAGCGCATATCAACGAAGAATCTAGCACAAACTTACTTCACCACCTCCATGGGAGGCAAAGTTTGTAAATATATATATATATATATATATATATATATATATACATACATATACATACGCTTCAGCTGCTGCCCAGCTGCAGGTAAAAAAGAAAAAAAAGAAAAAAGAAGAAATGAACTGCAGCCAATCCGCATCAACAGTGCTGAGGTCATGAACTCTTACTGTGATCTCATGAGAATTAACTTAAAAGGGACATAAAACCCACATTTTTTTGAAAGAGAATTCAATTTTAAACATCTTTCTAATTTACTTCTATTATCCAATTTGTTTTATTCTCTTGATATTCTTTCTAGATATGCTCAGTAGCTGCTGATTAGTTGCTGCACATAGAAGTCTCATGTGATTGTCTCACCCATGTGCATTGCTTTTTCTTCAAATAAGAATATCTAAAAAATTAAGCAAAATAAATAATAGAAGTACATTGTAATGTTGTTTAAATTTGTATGTTCTATCTGAATCATGAATGAAAGATTTTGGGTTTAGTGGCCCTTTAACTCAGACATACTGATTTGCTGCTTAAAGTCCTTTGCAATGGGGTTTGAATACTTAGGACATTTTGAGGTAAAATATCTTTCTTTTACATAGAGATGTTCAGGTGATATTTTCTATTCAGCTTTTTACAGCAATGCTGCAACACTTTCAAGTGTTTTAACATTTGGGTATCATGACCCTTTAATGCACTCCAGCCTATCTGGTAGTAATAGTAAATTTTACAATGCATAATTAAAAGGGACATGATACTCAAAATAATGTATTTCAGTGTTTTGTTTTTAAAGAAGAAAATGATTTTACCTGTGCTGAATAAACAAACTTTTTATGCAGAGTTGCATGTATCAGCCAGTGAGTAGCCAGGACTCTGTTGTAATCCATTCACTTTAAATTTTAACAGCTTTTATTTAACCTTTCCATGCAAAAAAAAATAATAGGTTTTTAACATTTTTATTTTTTTTAATATTTTTATTGGGGTTCTTTCCAAAACAAACAGGTAGTAATTGCCAAAACATATATATAAAAGAAAATAAATTAGTACAGGGTAGGCTACTAAAACAGATCAGATAAGTGCATAATATGGTTAAATGACAAATAACAGTGGCAATACGGGCAATAAGTGCTGCTCAAACTGTATACCTACCAAATGATTTAAGTGGCCACTCTTGAACCACAAAGTTGCAGTAAACATAATATAAGATAGGTTAACATTAATGTGAAAGGGCCACTCATGGGCCCCAAGTGAAGAACCTCTTGTTTTTTACTTTTTAATGCTATCTTTATGATTAATAATTTCTATATGATATAGGTAATAAACTCTTAAGTTGTAAACATTTTGTTCTGTTGTAGGAATTACTGATGTTGGGGTTGCGGTATAGGAAAGATAAACCGAATAGGTAGTCCTCCTTAACGAGAAGGAACATTATGTCGGGGGGAGGTGGTTATTTAGATATGATAGGCAGCATGTACAAAAAATCCTATTTCCATATAAAGATAAGATAACTTATTATATCATGGCACAAAAATAAATGTGCTACTACTTTGCGCTTATAGACATAAGGGTTACTAGAGAGAAAGTATGAGAGGGTTGGATGTCTACTAGTCTATTGTCCCGTCTAGCCTGGTGGAAACTTAAGTTCTAATCCATTTACAGAGACATGGATTATGGAGCTCAGTTAAGATATTGTGTGCAGGGAGACCATAAATGAAAGCAACAGTATGGGACCAGCCCATATTAGCAACATAACACATTTCTCATCATAGCAAAGCTACATATCAACTTTTGGACCTCAGAATCGTTATATACACTGGAAAATGGAAACAGTTAAAACCTAAAGGCCATATTTGGACCTGAATGGTCAATATATTTAGAGCATGTGAATGTTATGTGTATAGTATCTCAGCTGACCATTAATAAGACCAATAACTCAGCATATGTAAGTTGGTAAATTAACTTAACGGGCAGTTGTAGTAGGTTTTCTTTGGGAGGGAATACACTTGTGGTCTATATCTCCTTTCCAAGGTCATTGGTGCCATCTATTTAACCCTAAAAGGTTGAGGTGAATTTAGGCAAGCGGTAGAGCCATCAAAATATGTCCTGGGAAGTATTAGAGAATCTGCGTTGTTACGCTTAGATATGCTAACATACAGGGAGTCATATGTATAAATTGGACCACAAGGTCCCTCATTAAAAGTAAGAGAGACTAACAAGGTTAGACGACCCTATGTCATACGCATATGTTTATATAAAGGTAACTGTTCCCTCCTATCAAATTAAAGGCGGAAGGGCGACTATACATGTGTATGTAATAATTATGTAGACATATTCAAAGAATCATAGGGGCCTATCAGAGGTGCTTCCTCCCCAGAAATCAAGGATCATATGGTAAGCTCATCAGTACCCCGTGCGCATGTTAGATCTAGAAGGCTAGGGCTATCACACTACACTGTCTCGGCCGCAAACAGCGCGGTGGGGCCTAGAGGTTAGTAACATACACACTTAACAGAGTGTAGTGCATTCCATTTCTCTTAATACCTTCCAGTGACAGGGTAACACCTTACATAAATAACATTCCACTCTACATCATTATTAAGTGTTGGAAAAGTCCAATAAAGTAAAAAAGAGTCTATTAAATGCAGGCAAGTAGGCAGTATAGCAGTTACAGGGTTATTACAACAAAGGTTGAGTTAAGTAATGAATATTAATATTAGCAAGGCACCCATCTCAAATCTATTTCTTATAATTTCTCTTGAAAAATAAGATATATTTGTAGACAGTGTCTCAGTTTGTATGTATTGTTGTCCGATGCTGAGGGAGCCCAATAATAATAATAGGTCTCTTAAATGAAAATAGCCAAGTAACATTTTAAATTTAAAAACAGGATACTAAAACAGATTATACCTTCTAATGATCTAGAGCCAATTTTTAATCTTCAAATTCCAAGTCTGTGGGACAGCAAGTGTGCGGTTTGGTAGGAAGCCATCTTTATGGTATAGCACTGGGTAGCCTCACATGTATTAACCAACTCCTGTTTTCACAATTTCCACGTTAAGTACATAGAGCAGACCTTCCTCTTTAAGCACAGATTTGACACCAACCCTTGCACCATGGTGTGCGATATATAGCAGGCACAATAAACACCAGATCCATTGCATTAGAGAGGTGCGTAATCTCTGATGTCCTTTTTCTTTACAGGCTGCTTGGCTTTCAAGTGGTGCAGTCCCTTCAGATCCTTGTTGTGGGCCACTGGCTTAGCGGGCCCCCTTGTTGTTGGAACTCGTTACTCTGGACGGGAGAGTGATCGTCTCGGTGTGAGCTTCATCTAGCTTATTCAGCTGCTCCGCTAGGTCTATGTGTATCGGAGTGATCACTGTTAAGTGGCAGGCTTCCTACAAGGAGCTGTAATTAACTGCGTGTGCTCCCTCCAGATAGCTGCATTTCTGAATAACAGGCTCTAAGCATCTCTCTAACCTGGAGAAATGGTCAATCAGGAGCTTTTCAACAGACCTCCAGAAATCCTTTGTTATGCCCTCCATATTCATTGTGTAGACTTCAGCTCCGTGAGAAGCGTATCACTGGATTGCAAACTGCTTCAATACTTATAGTAGTGTTGCGCCATGAAATCAAGCAAGATGGCGTTTCCTTTCCCCATAGCCGTTTCTTTCAAGTCTCAGCGTCCACATTGCAACCAGCCTGCGATCGATATATTCGTTCTAGCTTGAAGCCCTATGAACTAAGTCACGGGCCAGTATATTGTAGAGCAGTATTCATGTAAAAATGAGTTGAGTGCCTCTTTTTCTTCTTGCCTGCACGGAGCAAAGTGGCTATACAGCCTCCTCCATTGTCGGTTAGGCTACGCCCCCGGTTTTTAACATGTTTAAATAGACAGTTTACCCAGGAATTAATTTAAACAAACTATCCCCAAAAGAGGGAAAAAGAATATTTAAACTACCTTGGCGCTGCAACAAATGCGGCTAAAACTAATTTGAGGATATACTATGATACAAGTCAAGATACACAGAGTTTAAAAACTTGACCTCAGTGGTAGATTACAACATAAAAATTTATTAAAACAGTGAATCACATAAGAAAAACAATAAAAGCTGATCAGCAGATAAAATAAAATTGCAACAAATGTTTGCAACAAAAATTGCAATAGCAGATTACAAAATGAACAATATCACAGTGTAACAAATACAGACTAAATTAGTGTAGCATCAAAAAATGAAATAAAAGAGAGGAAAATAAACAAAGACAAATGAGCCCTGAGATTAATCCAAACGATGGGATTCAGAACGAAGGTAATCGACATCAACAGCTGAGATCATGCGAGGCAAAGTGGAGCTGGAACGACAAATTGATCCAGATAAAACACAAGCAGAGAACCAAAATTGAGGTGTTCACTTTTACTTACACCATGTCTTGGTTTCTGCAGTGGCGATAAAATCCTTTGAGCAAGTTGCGGCAGAGCCGGGTAAGCCTTTGAAGCGATAAATGGTATTCTTTGGTTGTTCCGCTCAAGTTTGTAACAAATACAGAAGCCGGTCTGTGAAAGTGGTGCAGCGTTGGATGACGTATAGTGGGAGGAGCAACGCGTTTCAGCCCGATCAGGGCCTTTGTCAAGCTCCAGAGGGATGTTAGGTAGGGACTTTTAAACCTGTATAGGCTGATACTCATTGGTTAACAAATACTAATAGGCGTGCCGATGCAGACACAAGACGAAATAATTACAGGATGACATTTGCACTAAAAATATACAAAAATCGAAGTTGCAAATAGATTATTAGATTGTTACTATATGTTATCTTACAATAATCTATAACCCTATAATAATAACAATAAAACATAATTTTTTTAATTTTTCCCAATGATCCATTTTACCTGCTGGAGGTAATAAACTGTTTAATAGTATTTCATTTACCCTTATTTCGGCATTTGATTTAGCCAGTGTTATCCCAACCTATACTGAAAGTTTCTACACTGTATTCTAGGCTAATGACAAGCCTATATAAACACAACAAGAAGAAATTACACTCCCAGTGTGTTGCAGGATAGTTAAGTAATAAAATGTTAATTTGCTATTGTTCTCAGTAAGTATTGAGCTTTGGTTTACAGACAAATAAGATAAGGAACCAAGTGTGTGTAAAAGTGAAAACATAATGAGATTTAATTTTACCTGCAAGCTCAACCCATTTAATAGGTTGTGGTTTAAAAGCACAAAGCCAGCTAATTGATATACACAAATTAACCTGAAAATGCTGTTTCTCACACATTTTATACTCTGCAGTTGGTATAACAAGACCATTGAAAATACATTAAAGGGACACTCGGGTCAAATTAAATTTTCATGATTCAGATACAGCATGTAATTTTCAACAACTTTCCAATTTACTTCCATTAAAAAAAATGTGCAGTGTCTTTTATGTTTGCACTTTTTAAGTCACCAGCTCCTACTGAGCATGTGCAAGAATTCACAGACTATACGTATATGTATTTGCGATTGGCTGATTGCTATCACATGGTACAGGGGGAGTGGAAATAAACATAACTTTGAAATTTGTTAGATAAAAATCTACTACTTATTTGAAATTCAGATTAAATGCTATTGTATTGTCTTGTTATCTTACATTTGTTGATTATGCAAATCTACTGTGTTTACTGGTCCTTTAAGGGGAAAAAATAAAGTATACTGTCCCCTTAACTGCTTCATTTTCATGTACAAAATAGAAACATTTTGAGCAACATGTCCCTTTAAGCCATGTAAAATGTTTGGCAGCATTCCTCCCCTATCTTTTCATTTTTGGACATATGACATTTGGGAACAGGGAACTCTTGCGACCTGCTTTTGGCATAAGCAGCGCTAGATAGATTCATATGACCAGTGTTTATCATGAGAAGTCTCACTGTCCCCACAGACCATATTCCTGGCAAGACAGAACTGCCATATTCAAGCAGAGCACTCCAGTGCCAAGTGTGCAATGAAAAGTGCAAGTAATGAATTCTAATCTGCTCAATATCCTGGTTCATTTTCACCCACATTATTTATGCTACAACCACATAATAAACGGCTTGTGGTTTTATTTTTCTATGCCCCATAAGCTTCCTTTGTAAGGAAATACAAAATTCCAAGAGACATTTGATGTTTACAAGAATAGTGATACCGGTAGATAGATTTTACCATAACTACACTTCTATCGCTGGCCCTAAACACACAGGACATTGTCCTGATTTTCCAGTCTCTAGAAAAAGAATATTTTATATTATATTGAAAAGAGAACATTAAACCCTGTAAGATTGTTACTTTATTAACTAATGCAGTGTTTCTCAACCGCGGTCCTCGAGTAACCCCTACAGGCCAGGTTTTTATAATAGCTTAACCAGTGCACAGGTAAAATAATCAGCTTTTCAGTAACACCATGGTTACTAAAACTGCTCAAAGCCATCTGCTGATTATTTCACCTGTGCACTGGTTCAGCTACAATGAAAACCTGACCTGTTGAGGGTACTTGAGAAACAATGAGCTAATGTGTAACAGTCCCTAAATGGTCTCTTAAATTTAGGATAATCTCCTTTGCTAAAATTCTGTTCTAGTTACGTTACAACATGGGGCACCCAGTATAAAAATACTTTGTTTTAAGTTAAAGAAATTTAAATTACAGATACAGATTACAGTGTACTCCGCAGATCTTAAAAACATAGTACAAAAAAAGTATTTTAATATTCTTGTTCTTAAATTACTAGCCCAGCACATTCCTGCATCCCACTCCTTATTTGACCTTGACCTTTTTATAGTCGAGAGTCCTGCTGCAGCAGCATATTAAATACTGTTAATCATTGTTGTAACGTGAGAAAAAGGAATAACTTGTGCAGTAGGAAACACTAGCACATCTTTGTTTACAGAAATGCAGAAGGGTGTGTAAATCGGAGAAATTGCACTTCACTACTTGCGAGTAGAATTCAATATATACTTCCTGTTTTCTCCTAGGTCTTTCAAGGGCATTAAAGGAGAACTGCATAATCAACAAATGCATAATCAAATTACAATGCAAAAGCACTCAGGGCTCGCTTTATCATGCTACGGTATATATGCGCCCCTGTCCATCACAGCTCGCTGCTGGCGGAATTCAGCATTGCACAAGAACGCTATTTTGCGCTCTTGTGTAATGCCACCCCCTGCCCGGGCACAGTCAAACATGCGCAGACAGGAGCTGTCAATCTCCCCATTTTGACGAGACCAGGGAGATTGAAATTCTCCACCTAAGAGGTGGGGAAGTGTTAGGGAAGCAGTGGTCTGACTGCAGGTTCTCTTGTGAGAATCTGCAGTTGAAGGAAGGAAAAGGCAGGCGAAGTCTTTGATAAATCGACCCCTTAGTCTGAAATTCAAATAATAATATTTATTTTCCTTCATTTTGTATCATGTGACAGCTATCAGCCAATCACAAAATACATACATATACTGTGAATTATATTATATAATTATTATTATAAATTTAAGTGAATTGAAAGTTGTTTTCAATAGTTTGTTCTATCTGAATCATGAAAATTAATTTTTTACTTTAGTGTTCCTTTAATTTTATCCAAAGCCAGAAGCAGTTATGTCCACTTGTACTACCTTCTGGGGATCAATTCATTAATGGGGGGGGTACATTTTTTTTCTAAGCAAGTAAGAGTGAGTGAGTGAAAAAGAGAAGATTGAGAGTGAAAAAGAGACAAAAAACAGAATTTATGTTTACCTGATAAATTACTTTCTCCAACGGTGTGTCCGGTCCACGGCGTCATCCTTACTTGTGGGATATTCTCTTCCCCAACAGGAAATGGCAAAGAGCCCAGCAAAGCTGGTCACATGATCCCTCCTAGGCTCCGCCTACCCCAGTCATTCGACCGACGTTAAGGAGGAATATTTGCATAGGAGAAACCATATGGTACCGTGGTGACTGTAGTTAAAGAAAATAAAATATCAGACCTGATTAAAAAAACCAGGGCGGGCCGTGGACCGGACACACCGTTGGAGAAAGTAATTTATCAGGTAAACATAAATTCTGTTTTCTCCAACATAGGTGTGTCCGGTCCACGGCGTCATCCTTACTTGTGGGAACCAATACCAAAGCTTTAGGACACGGATGAAGGGAGGGAGCAAATCAGGTCACCTAAATGGAAGGCACCACGGCTTGCAAAACCTTTCTCCCAAAAATAGCCTCAGAAGAAGCAAAAGTATCAAACTTGTAAAATTTGGTAAAAGTGTGCAGTGAAGACCAAGTCGCTGCCCTACATATCTGATCAACAGAAGCCTCGTTCTTGAAGGCCCATGTGGAAGCCACAGCCCTAGTGGAATGAGCTGTGATTCTTTCGGGAGGCTGCCGTCCGGCAGTCTCGTAAGCCAATCTGATGATGCTTTTAATCCAAAAAGAGAGAGAGGTAGAAGTTGCTTTTTGACCTCTCCTTTTACCGGAATAAACAACAAACAAGGAAGATGTTTGTCTAAAATCCTTTGTAGCATCTAAATAGAATTTTAGAGCGCGAACAACATCCAAATTGTGCAACAAACGTTCCTTCTTTGAAACTGGTTTCGGACACAGAGAAGGTACGATAATCTCCTGGTTAATGTTTTTGTTAGAAACAACTTTCGGAAGAAAACCAGGTTTAGTACGCAAAACCACCTTATCTGCATGGAACACCAGATAAGGAGGAGAACACTGCAGAGCAGATAATTCTGAAACTCTTCTAGCAGAAGAAATTGCAACCAAAAACAAAACTTTCCAAGATAATAATTTAATATCAATGGAATGCAAGGGTTCAAACGGAACCCCCTGAAGAACTGAAAGAACTAAATTGAGACTCCAAGGAGGAGTCAAAGGTTTGTAAACAGGCTTGATTCTAACCAGAGCCTGAACAAAGGCTTGAATATCTGGCACAGCTGCCAGCTTTTTGTGAAGTAACACCGACAAGGCGGAAATCTGTCCCTTCAGGGAACTTGCAGATAATCCTTTTTCCAATCCTTCTTGAAGGAAGGATAGAATCCTAGGAATCTTAACCTTGTCCCAAGGGAATCCTTTAGATTCACACCAACAGATATATTTTTTCCAAATCTTGTGGTAAATCTTTCTAGTTACAGGCTTTCTGGCCTGAACAAGAGTATCGATAACAGAATCTGAGAATCCTCGCTTCGATAAAATCAAGCGTTCAATCTCCAAGCAGTCAGCTGGAGTGAAACCAGATTCGGATGTTCGAACGGACCCTGAACAAGAAGGTCTCGTCTCAAAGGTAGCTTCCAAGGTGGAGCCGATGACATATTCACCAGATCTGCATACCAAGTCCTGCGTGGCCACGCAGGAGCTATCAAGATCACCGACGCCCTCTCCTGATTGATCCTGGCTACCAGCCTGGGGATGAGAGGAAACGGCGGGAACACATAAGCTAGTTTGAAGGTCCAAGGTGCTACTAGTGCATCCACTAGAGCCGCCTTGGGATCCCTGGATCTGGACCCGTAGCAAGGAACTTTGAAGTTCTGACGAGAGGCCATTAGATCCATGTCTGGAATGCCCCACAGCTGAGTGACTTGGGCAAAGATTTCCGGATGGAGTTCCCACTCCCCCGGATGCAATGTCTGACGACTCAGAAAATCCGCTTCCCAATTTTCCACTCCTGGGATGTGGATAGCAGACAGGTGGCAGGAGTGAGACTCCGCCCATAGAATGATTTTGGTCACTTCTTCCATCGCTAGGGAACTCCTTGTTCCCCCCTGATGGTTGATGTACGCAACAGTCGTCATGTTGTCTGATTGAAACCGTATGAACTTGGTCCTCGCTAGCTGAGGCCAAGCCTTGAGAGCATTGAATATCGCTCTCAGTTCCAGAATATTTATCGGTAGAAGAGATTCTTCCCGAGACCAAAGACCCTGAGCTTTCAGGGATCCCCAGACCGCGCCCCAGCCCATCAGACTGGCGTCGGTCGTGACAATGACCCACTCTGGTCTGCGGAATGTCATCCCTTGTGACAGGTTGTCCAGGGACAGCCACCAACGGAGTGAGTCTCTGGTCCTCTGATTTACTTGTATCTTTGGAGACAAGTCTGTATAGTCCCCATTCCACTGACTGAGCATGCACAGTTGTAATGGTCTTAGATGAATGCGCGCAAAAGGAACTATGTCCATTGCCGCTACCATCAACCCGATCACTTCCATGCACTGAGCTATGGAAGGAAGAGGAACGGAATGAAGTATCCGACAAGAGTCTAGAAGTTTTGTTTTTCTGGCCTCTGTTAGAAAAATCCTCATTTCTAAGGAGTCTATAATTGTTCCCAAGAAGGGAACCCTTGTTGACGGGGATAGAGAACTCTTTTCCACGTTCACTTTCCAGCCGTGAGATCTGAGAAAGGCCAGGACGATGTCCGTGTGAGCCTTTGCTTGAGGAAGGGACGACGCTTGAATCAGAATGTCGTCCAGGTAAGGTACTACTGCAATGCCCCTTGGTCTTAGCACCGCTAGAAGGGACCCTAGTACCTTTGTGAAAATCCTTGGAGCAGTGGCTAATCCGAAAGGAAGCGCCACGAACTGGTAATGTTTGTCCAGGAATGCGAACCTTAGGAACCGATGATGTTCCTTGTGGATAGGAATATGTAGATACGCATCCTTTAAATCCACCGTGGTCATGAATTGACCTTCCTGGATGGAAGGAAGAATAGTTCGAATGGTTTCCATCTTGAACGATGGAACCTTGAGAAACTTGTTTAAGATCTTGAGATCTAAGATTGGTCTGAACGTTCCCTCTTTTTTGGGAACTATGAACAGATTGGAGTAGAACCCCATCCCTTGTTCTCTTAATGGAACAGGATGAATCACTCCCATTTTTAACAGGTCTTCTACACAATGTAAGAACGCCTGTCTTTTTATGTGGTCTGAAGACAACTGAGACCTGTGGAACCTCCCCCTTGGGGGAAGTCCCTTGAATTCCAGAAGATAACCCTGGGAGACTATTTCTAGCGCCCAAGGATCCAGAACATCTCTTGCCCAAGCCTGAGCGAAGAGAGAGAGTCTGCCCCCCACCAGATCCGGTCCCGGATCGGGGGCCAATATTTCATGCTGTCTTGGTAGCAGTGGCAGGTTTCTTGGCCTGCTTTCCCTTGTTCCAGCCTTGCATTGGTCTCCAAGCTGGCTTGGCTTGAGAAGTATTACCCTCTTGCTTAGAGGACGTAGCACTTTGGGCTGGTCCGTTTTTACGAAAGGGACGAAAATTAGGTCTATTTTTTGCCTTGAAAGGCCGATCCTGAGGAAGGGCGTGGCCCTTACCCCCAGTGATATCAGAGATAATCTCTTTCAAGTCAGGGCCAAACAGCGTTTTCCCCTTGAAAGGAATGTTTAGTAGCTTGTTCTTGGAAGACGCATCAGCCGACCAAGATTTCAACCAAAGCGCTCTGCGCGCCACAATAGCAAACCCAGAATTCTTAGCCGCTAACCTAGCCAATTGCAAAGTGGCGTCTAGGGTGAAAGAATTAGCCAATTTGAGAGCATTGATTCTGTCCATAATCTCCTCATAAGGAGGAGAATCACTATCGAGCGCCTTTATCAGTTCATCAAACCAGAAACATGCGGCTGTAGTGACAGGGACAATGCATGAAATTGGTTGTAGAAGGTAACCCTGCTGAACAAACATCTTTTTAAGCAAACCTTCTAATTTTTTATCCATAGGATCTTTGAAAGCACAACTATCCTCTATGGGTATAGTGGTGCGTTTGTTTAAAGTAGAAACCGCTCCCTCGACCTTGGGGACTGTCTGCCATAAGTCCTTTCTGGGGTCGATCATAGGAAACAATTTTTTAAATATGGGGGGAGGGACGAAAGGAATACCGGGCCTTTCCCATTCTTTATTAACAATGTCCGCCACCCGCTTGGGTATAGGAAAAGCTTCTGGGAGCCCCGGCACCTCTAGGAACTTGTCCATTTTACATAGTTAAACACTAAAAAACTCTAAGCCATCTCCGTGGAGATGTTGCCTGTACAACGGCAAAGAGAATGACTGGGGTAGGCGGAGCCTAGGAGGGATCATGTGACCAGCTTTGCTGGGCTCTTTGCCATTTCCTGTTGGGGAAGAGAATATCCCACAAGTAAGGATGACGCCGTGGACCGGACACACCTATGTTGGAGAAAGATTGAGCGTAAAAAACAGTGAGCGAGTTTCTGTTTTAGGTGGTTACAAACTGTGCCACTGTCAGTGTAACAAAACACTGATTACATATCCTCCCAATGTTCTGATAATGGAATGTTGCACAACAAACTAAACGTACCTTGACTGGTATTTATAACACCTAAAGCTATGTACACACTGTATAACTCATACTCTCCTAACCACTGAGCTGGATACCAGTGTAGCAAACGATAACAAAAGAAAACAGTATTTAATGCTTTTACCAAGAGTACATGGTGTAGGTATTATAGCTCCAACTGATTTAGAAAGATTACACTTAGGAACATACTGAACTAGGTTGCAAAAAAATTGATTATTTTGAGCTATATCATATTGATTAGCAAAGTTTATACCACCATGACTAGTAATACTATAGTATATATATATATAGTATATATTTATTTTATATATTATGCATTACTATAGTACTATTACTGCCTATAACCCAGGGTCCAAAGTGCACACACAGCCCTATCTAGTGTGCCACACAGCAAACTCCTCCAGCAGTACACTTGAAATGGGTATTAAAAGAATTCCCGAGCATTGGCAGCAGACTCACCTGGAGTCAAGAGCGATAATGAAGTTTAGATGAGCTGTGAACATGCATACAACTCAAAAGGTAGGCTGTGAAGCCTGTGATTGGACACACATGACATGCCCAAGCTTCAATTAGTCAGATCTGACTTTTTTAAAAGCTACCTCTGATCAGGAGTTTACTTACTCACGTGTAAAGATTAATTGTGTTCCTGTGTAGAATTGTGCTTGTCCCAGGTGGCTAAAAAAACAACAAATTTAGGTTTTCAAAATGCTTGCCTTCAAATCAAAAAGCAAGGTTACGCAATTTGCAGCGTTTTGAAAATCTTAGTTGTGGAATTTCCTACAGAGCCAATAAACTGTATCATAAATCTTATGCCACTTTGTTTCAATTTATGGACCGCTATCAATACTTACGTCTCACTAACATTACAATTTTTACCATATACATATTTAATCTAAATTGCATTTTTAAATATTATTAGGAAACTTCAGTGTATTCTATAATCCCACAACTGTTTATGATGTGCGGCATAAACCTAGCACCCTGCATAATGAGCACTAATTTCCATGTTAAATCAATTATACTGCAATAAAAAGGCCCCTTGTACAATCTATTCCATGATTTTATTATTGTTCATTAAAGTAGTTACTGTAGTATTTATTTAATTACATAAACAAACCGACTACTGTTTAAAGAAGTACAAATGTCCAAAACTGTATTATATGTCATTAAGAGTATCTTTTAAAACAAACCTTTATTTCCCTACATAATTGTGTCATCTGAAGAAAAACATACATTTAAAAAGTACACAGAAAATCCAGTTAGATCTTTCTTCTCATAGTCTAAAAAAAAAAGGGAATTTGATAAATTTTAAAGTTAAAAAATAAATATAAAAATCCATCAACAAATGTGCATTCTCTGAGTCATTTCAGAATATTATGTCCTATTATAGCTGCATTAGCAACACGTTTGCTTGTGTCTTGTAAACTATATGTATATCTAGATATGCTCTTATGGATATTTGCTCACTGCAATCAAAGGTGACAAAAAGCAACAGGTAAATTTGATAGCAGAAGTAATCTGGAACGTTTTATAAAAATTGTAAGCTCCATCCGAATCATGAAAGTTACATACATCTTTAGCACACAGAGCACAAATACATTAAAAGCGTAGAAACCAGTCACAAGAGAAGCTATCCTTTTTTTTCCCATTTTTCTTTTTTTTTTTCAACAAAAGAAAAAAAATATTTTACACATATGAATAAACCAAAAGGTTAGGAGCCAGAAATAAAAAAAAAAAAAATCAGCTTTGGCTACTAGGCTCCGGGGATTTGTGAAATCCTGTATTAAGGGTCAAAACATAGACCTTTAAATTCACCTTAGCTGCCTGAGAATAATTATCATATGATTACCCTAAGGACAGGGATAAACATGCATACATATTTTATCATATGATTATGTATGAAGATAAAGGAATGCCTGCATTTTATTCCCAGGAGTGGTTGTCCCAGCTTGTCTTCCTGCAGTATTCAGTCAGTAGGACCCCGCAGAGCGTATAATGTCTATTGCCAGTGAATGCAGATCTCTACATTGTTTATTCTCTGCTTGTCTGAGGTGTGACAGGCCACTCACATGTTTAATGGACTGCACTCTTTTCAAACTGCTTTTTGCTTCAAAAAGAAGAACAAAGCATCAAGTCATTCAGCACAAAGACTATGACAGAGAATTTAGTGGTGAGAAGGTCATGGAACCATTACTTTTGGGTTTTCTTAGCACTAATTTAGAGGTAAAAAAGTGGACAACAAAAAAGACACTTAATCTTTGGTTCTGACAGAATAGGGCCAATAATTATGTTTCCAAATCTTATCTAATAAATAAAGATTTTACAGGTACATTTTATTCCAGATCATGTCATACATGTTGTACTTGCAGTAGTGGCATGCACACACAGACACACCTACAGCAGAAGTGGTGTGCATGCACACAAAGACACACCTACAGCAGAAGTGGTGTGCATGCACACACACACACACACAGACACACTTACAGCAGCAGTGGTGTGCATGCACACACACACACACAGACACACTTACAGCAGCAGTGGTGTGCATGCACACACACACAGACACACTTACAGCAGCAGTGGTGTGCACGCACACACACACACCGACAACAGCAGTGGTGTGCACGCACACACACACACCGACAACAGCAGTGGTGTGCACGCACACACAGACACACCTACAGCAGAAGTGGTGTGCACGCACACACAGACACACCTACAGCAGAAGTGGTGTGCACGCACACACACACACACACCTACAGCAGAAGTGGTGTGCACGCACACACACACACCTACAGCAGAAGTGGTGTGCACGCACACACACACACCTACAGCAGAAGTGGTGTGCACGCACACACACCTACAGCAGAAGTGGTGTGCACGCACACACACCTACAGCAGAAGTGGTGTGCATGCGCACACACACAGACACTTACAGCAGCAGTGGTGTGCATGCACACACAGACACACTTACAGCAGCAGTGGTGTGCAGGCACACACAGACACACTGACAGCAGCAGTGGTGTGCACGCACACACAGACACACTGACAGCAGCAGTGGTGTGCACGCACACACAGACACACCTACAGCAGCAGTGGTGTGCACGCACACACAGACACACCTACAGCAGAAGTGGTGTGCACGCACACACAGACACACCTACAGCAGAAGTGGTGTGCATGCACACACACCTACAGCAGAAGTGGTGTGCACGCACACACACACACCTACAGCAGAAGTGGTGTGCATGCGCACACACACACACAGACACACTTACAGCAGCAGTGGTGTTCACGCACACACAGACACACCGACAGCAGCAGTGGTGTGCACGCACACACAGACACACCTACAGCAGAAGTGGTGTGCATGCACACACACACCTACAGCAGAAGTGGTGTGCATGCACACACACACCTACAGCAGAAGTGGTGTGCACGCACACACACACACACACACACAACTACAGCAGAAGTGGTGTGCACGCACACACACACACACACCTACAGCAGCAGTGGTGTGCACACACACACAGACACACCTACAGCAGAAGTGGTGTGCAGGCACACACAGACACACCAACAGCAGAAGTGGTGTGCATATAAACAGACACACATATAGCAGAAATGGTGTGCATATATACAGAAATAGACATACACACACACTACAGAAGTAGTGTACATGCATATACTGACACACATATATACACACAAACACAGCAGAAGTAGTGTGCATACACACACACACACAGGTACGCTACCAAGCAACAAGCGTATATCTCTCTCCGACAAAGAATGTGTACATTTTACAGCTGAACTTCCAACTGACCCTATTAAGCCAATGAATGGATTAGTTCCCCAGAAGGTCACCTGTGAGGGTCACCAGCTTAGATTTGGTATTGATTAAAAATTCTAGCTCGGAATAGGCTGTGTTCTGTGATTCATTAGTTTCCACTTAATTGCAGAGGAAATAAGTCTACATAGCAGAGGGCCCTTAAACCATGACTTGCTGAAGGAGAGACCAGTTTAACCTTTGCATCACTAACTGGAAATAAAAAGGAAATTACCTTATATCGGCATACGAGTGCTTTCCTCTTCACCCAAGCCCTGGAAAATCTACTCACCCATCTAGTTAATTATTTCCATTTGCTTCTGTGCTTCCCAGTCTGCGCCATCTCCCCAGTTGTCTGCAACTGGCACCCCTCTCATTGCAATTGCAAATAGTACATATTCCTCTTCTCACTCTTCTTCCTAAAACGTGCCCTGTTCCTCTGCTGCTCACCCTTCAACCGAGTACCCTGCAATTTACACCCCATATCTGCTTCTTTAAATCTTGCCCCAAACCCCTCTATCACTCACAAATCTTCTAAACCATACATTTTCTTGTACCTCTGCCTGTCATTGTGCTTACTGACGATAAGTATGGAGGAAAAAAATATTCTCTGACTAAAAAAAATTCAAAATACCATACAGTGATCAAAGAATTGAGTAAAGAAGTTCTGACCACAATATAAAAAAGTCCAGTGACTGCTGTATGCTCAGTTATGGCACAAATCAAAAAAATATCAGCTCAAAAGAACACATAACCCCCCCCCCCCACTTTACACAAATCAAATTACAGAACTAAAGTTTTCTACAGCATTATATAAGCAAACCATTTTTTTGCAACAGAATAGGGCAAAGAAAGCAAGAATAGGGCAAAGAAAGCCAGCAGATGACTTGTGTACATCTGAAAGTGTCTTGCAGGTTTTTCATCACATCAAAAGGAGCATGACAAACTTTTGAAATTGTATAATAAAATGCAGTTAAAATAAAAATCTCCCATTTCTTGAAATTTAAATCTGAAGGGATCATTGCACATGGCTATCTCTGCTATGTACGTTTTGTGATCAGCAGAGGCGATTAAATAAAATACTGCAAAACTATAGAATCTCTGCTAACAAAATGGCAGAGGCTAGCCTAGTGTTCTCCAGTAACAAGGCTGGATGGTTTCGTGCAAACAAAGCAAAATGATGGGGGGAGCTTGTTGCCAGTGAAAGTAAAAAATTGCAAAGTATAATTCAGATAATGTTAATGTATTGCAATACTACACAATAGTCTTATAATTACAAGGTGTTCAGCTGGCTCAGTATTCCTCCTGCTTTCCCAGCTGATTTTAGCATTGGATGTTCTTAGACATTTGTTTTAATTAAACATTTAAAAATATATTACAACTCTTTCTTAGACATTCACAGTGGTGTCCGTATTAACCATTAAAGCTATGGGAGTTGTCCCTTTCAGCCAGTGAACTTTAGTCAAAAGTATATAGCGGAGACTCTTACTTTCACTATGCATTTAAGCTGTTCAACATTACTAAATTATTTAGCTTAGTACAATGTTCCTTCATTTTTATTAAAACCAGCACAAAATGTATATTGAATCGCACTGTATTCGCTGACTGGTACAGACAACTCACAAGTTTTACTGGTTGGCATGGACAAGACTGAACCCCCCCCCCAAAAAGGAAGAAGATTAAAATAGTTATTTTAAAATGGCTTTTATTAGATGGAAGATTAAGAAAAGCAGTTTGTAAAAATGATTAAAATATATATAAATATATATATTTTAAGAAAGAAAAAAAAAAAAAAAGTAATTGATCTATGGTTTAGCCTGGCTATCATACAAGATACAAGTGCTGTTTGTCATCAGAAAAAGAAGCAGAACCGGAAAATAAGCGGCAGGTTAATTAACCAGGCCTGTGTATAGAGGAAACCATCTGTTTGGTCATTAGCTCGTTAATGGATTCATGTCTCATTAAGGACTCTCTAGTATCTTGTTCAAAACGTTTTATAGAAGCAGAAGTGTATCCTCTGCTGCTTTTGTCTTATTTTTTTCTCTTGAATTTACAATCATGTATGGTTTATCTGCGCGTAACCTGAATTTTCTCTGAGTTGCACCTATCAGTCAGTGAGCAGTAGTCACAAGTACAGACATAGCCCCCTCCAGCTTAGTTTCACCTTAAATTGAAACAGCTAATTAAAGGGACATAGGATCCATTTGACCTGTTGGAGTGTATTAAATGAATTAATAATAATGCATTTACATTTAAGAAGGACGAAATGAGCATATATTGCCATCATGTAGTGTTTTGACTCTATCCATTGTTTTGTTAATTTGTACTGATGACACCCTGTGAGGTGTATGGATAATGTAAACATAACATGTCTAATTTGCTTTCACTGTTGGTATATAACTATATATATAAAAATAACGCATTTACCTTTATTTTGTCATTTAAAAATAGCTTTTTGCCTACTGAAACCTCTACCCTGTATACTGATAATTTAAATACTGCAGTGCTGGCTACAGAAAATAAATATAAATGAGATATAGCAGCAGAAACCAACCTCCCAGTGAGGGTGTGAAAGAGATACCCTAGTCCATTTGAATGCAATGAGATCTTATCAGCTGCTTGCCTGAATACATCATGCCTTTAACATGCCATGCAAAAATAGGTTTTCAATAGGTAAAAGGTCTTTGAAAAGTATTTAAGATGGTTTGGAATTAGATATGTGCATTTGGCTATTTCAGGCCGATGCGAATGCCGAAGATGGTGGCCACAAGCTGCATTCTGCAATTTTGCTGAATGCAGCTTGTGGCCATCATCTTCATCAATCAGAGTTTAGCACTGTTGATGAGGTTAGGCTGGGACACCCAGTTAAAGGGGCTGAGAAAGCAGAAAGAGCAGACACTCCGCCCTGCCCCCATATGAAAAGACAGATTAGACAAACAATAGCAGCATGAATCAGTAGACCTGGGTCTACATCTGATACTTTGGGGCTTGGTTAAGAGTCTGAAAATCCGCACAATGTTATTAAAACAAAAAAAGCAAAACTTTACATTGTTACAAAAACACTACCAGATGGGCCATATAAATAAATCTACAAAACATTTATGCAAAGAAACATCTAGTGTACAATGTCCCTTTAAAGTCTGCTCCTGACCACCAGTGATTGGCAGATACACACGTCACTCTTGTTAGTCTCACCAGCCGGTGCTCAGCACAGGATGTTGTGAATTGCTGCTCAATGTGCTTAACCCAATAGTGTAATGAGAAAATGCCCCACCACATTACAGCAATTTCTTATACCAACACTGTGCTCCTTAAAGGGGACATGAAACCCATTTTTTTTTTAAAGAGCTTACAGTTTTAAACAAGTTTCCCCTTTTACTTCTATTATCAAATTTGCTTTCTTTAGTAATGCACTACTGGGAGCTATCTAGACACATCAGGTAAGCAACATGCATCATACATATGAAGCCACCATTCAGCAACTAGCTCCCAAAAGTGCATTGCTGCACCTGAGGATATCTAGGTATTCTTTTCAACAAAGGATTGCAAGGGAACATGTCCCTTTAAATCCCTATAATGAAAAAAATAAGTTTTTTTTGTCTGCATTGGCACAATTAAATTATAAATATGCTAGTAGATCTATGATGTGTGTTACAGGCTTCCCATGTTTCTCGATCACAGCCAAATGCTTCTGGGTAACATCACACACAAGTACGCACTGAGCAAGTCACTTTCCATTAGTTACAAATTCTTAGATTCCTTTCTCCAATAAAATGAGTTTGAGTAGTGCAACAACGTTTGGACATTTCAATAAAAGAAAGGCACACCCGGGGGTCCCCTTCAGGAATTCCACGCTTCATAAGCAGCTGTCACACACAGCAACGTGCACAAGTTCACACTCAGCACAAGTATGAGAGATTCTGGGCAGCTCTGATCCAGACCTTTATGGGTCATGACCTGATCTCTTTATACCCAGGACTAAATTCTCAGTCTATTAACTCTATAAGCACTGAAATTATAGCAATTTAATACTTAAAGGGGCAGTAAACCTCTTGAGATTCTTATACAAAATGTTATGCCTAATGAAACCACTTTACAATATATTTGCATTACTTATTTTGCCCCCTTTTTATGTAAATGTAGCCATTTTTAATTCCCAGAACTTGAAACGCACCCTGCTGGCCTCTAAGTTAACCCCTGCTACATATTTTTCCAAAATTGTCTTTATTTTAAAACAACTGCTAAACAATGCATTTTATACTAAAATTTTGAACATGACTAGCCTTGTTGCCTGGGGACTAAAGCCCCAGTTGGCTCATACAAATAAGGCAAATGAGTTTGGCTATTGAAATATAATTTCAGTAAAAATTAAGTCAATTTGTTTTAAAAACGTTTAGACTTGGCTGATACGCTATTCTATAGCAACACAACAGAAATGTCTTGTAATTACAAGGTGTTGGCTGTCCCTTTAAACGTTCACTTCTACGTCAGACCATTTATTGAATTGTTTACTTGCCGATAACAATATCTTATGTGAACTGCTTCCCTCAGCTTTATGATCCTTGAGAATTAGGAGACAATATATTTGCATACAATAAAAAAATGTATATGTTCTGAATACTGCAGCTATTGTTTACTTCGTTTGCATTTAGTTTGGTAATGTTGATATTTGTATGTTCTGTGTTACACAGAAAACTGCAATTACTGAATAGTGACTTTGTTTTTCTTGTTTTCAAATTTTATTCAAAAGTTTGGATTGGCTTTCAAAGGTTTTTTTGCCCAATTGCAATATAAACGCTCACTTAAAACGAATAGCATCACATTTTAGTAAAACTGCTTGAGTTTGCACACAAGTATCCATTCTAAAAATAGTTTATGGATTCTTTAGCATCACAGCTCGTTTTTTTCAGTTAATTCTACTTATTAATAAAAATAAAAGTGCAATTCTATGTGATAGGCTGCTTTGTTTCCTAGCTCCACATCACTATTACATAAAAAAGCAGGTTGTATAGCAGAGAATACAAAAGACATGAGAGAAGCCACTGTATTTTCTATGCTCTCCCATATCAAATTCCGTAGTAATGAATTATGAACAAAAGACTGTTTTGCAATGCAAATGTGAGCATAAGAAAAAGCTCCTGCTCAAAAAAAAAAAGGAGGTGTGCGAGAGAAAATCCACCACCCCAGAAAATACTGCTTTAGTCTGAAGGGAAACACAGAAGGTTACTGGTCTACAGAGGACAAAACTGGAATTTATAAATACAAGATGGCTCCTCTATGCCTATTGCTAGAATTTCAACAAACTGCAGACTTATTCATCCCTTGCATACCAAGGGGGCTGCAATATATTGCGCAGTGAAAAACTGCAGACCTCTCTGACATCCAAGAAGTTGACCCTAACTCGAGTCCTATTCTTAAAAGGGGCCGTAAAACTCATGAGATTTTTTTTTTTAAACATATAAAAAAAATGGTAATGCGTATTAGAACAACTGTGCAATATAACTCATTTATTTAGCCCCTTTTTCATGTAATTTTGCTATGAAAAAATATTCTTTATTTTCTATTTCACAGAGCTATAAATGCACAATGTAGGCTAAGGCTAACCCTGCTACACATATCTCTTGTCTTTAACAGATAGATGTAAAACAACACACTTTATCCTTACATTAGGACCATGGTTAGCATTGTCAGCAGAAGACTCAAGCCCAGATTTGCTTCTCCAAATGAGGCAAGTGGAGGGTGGAGCTTGGCAATTAAAATACAACTGCAGCAAACAAGTATGTTAATTTGTTTAAAAAGGTTTAGACTTGGTTGCTATGTTATTCTACAGCATGACATCAGAAATAGCTTGTAATTACATAGCGTTTAGTGTCCCTTGAATATTAGCTATTAAAGATGCACCGATACTAGTATCGGGATCAGTACCGGTACCAAGTACTTGCACCAGTACTTGTACTCGTGCAAATGCACCAATACTTAAAGGGTTATAAATATTTTCTTTTTTTAACTAATAAAAACATGTCATCAGCTAGGTAAAGGTTTACATATTTAATCCCACTTACTTTGATATTTAAACGAAGTTTGCTTCAGTATAAAAATTATATTTTTATTTCTCTTCCAAACGGCACTAATGCCCGCCCCTAAATGTAGGCTGGGTTTTCTCATTACCTATGCAATTCCATTACCCAATAGCAGCGCAGCAAGAATCATCTAATTTACATATTTAGAACTATGTCTTCTGATCTGTGAAGAAAACTGTCTGAACCAGCTCAATGAGGAGCAGCTGCTGCATGCACACTACTGTACTCCACTCCTCACACTAACGCTGTGTGCTCGACGCTGCAAATAGCCCACTGTCTAGGAGCTACTGCACGGACCAAGCCCAAACCCCTCCAGACCGGGGATTAAAAAACTTTATTGTTGAATATATCGGAAGGTGCCCAGGGTATTGCAGGAACAAATGATAGTGGAGCCGGCACTTCTTCCACATAAAACATATGAACCTTATTGTCACATTAATAAAACCATAGTATATGGACAATAAAGGTCATATGTTTTGTATGGAAGTAGTGCCGACTCCACTATCATTTGTAATATGAGGGCAATCACATGATATGTTTCTATTAATACCCGCACTCTGTTTTTTAAATCTACTCTGGCGCATGATTGATGACACGCTAACAGGCTCCCAAGCGTCACAATGAGATTTGCGCATGTGTGGGTCACAGAGAAGACAGAATGCGCATGCGGACCGCAATGACTGTTCTACCTAGGTAGAACAGTTTGATTCGATATACATAATGAGGATCCGGAGGGGTTTGTCAGGACAAAGGTTTATTTTGTTAAATTGCAGGTAAACAAAAAAAATTGCTTAAAGATGTTATTTGCAAATTAACCCCTTAATGACCACAGCACTTTTCCATTTTCTGTCCGTTTGGGACCAAGGCTATTTTTACATTTTTGCGGTGTTTGTGTTTAGCTGTAATTTTCTTCTTACTCATTTACTGTACCCACACATATTATATACCGTTTTTCTCGCCACTAAATGGACTTTCTAAAGATACCATTATTTTCATCATATCTTATAATTTACTATAAAAAAAATATAAAATATGAGGAAAAATTGAAAAAAACACACTTTTTCTAACTTTGACCCCCAAAATCTGTTACATATCTACAACCACCAAAAAACACCCATGCTAAATAGTTTCAAAATTTTGTCCTGAGTTTAGAAATATCCAATGTTTACATGTTCTTTGCTTTTTTTGCAAGTTATAGGGCCATAAATACAAGTAGCACTTTGCTATTTCCAAACCACTTTTTTCCAAAATTAGCGCTAGTTACATTAGAACACTAATATCTTTCAGGAATCCCTGAATATCCCTTGACATGTATATATTTTTTTTTAGTAGACATCCCAAAGTATTGATCTAGGACAATTTTGGTATATTTCATACCACCATTTCACCGCCAAATGCGATCAAATACAAAAAATCGTTCACTTTTTCACAAATTTTTTCACAAACTTTTGGTTTCTCACTGAAATTATTTACAAACAACTTGTGCAATTATGGCATAAATGGTTGTAAATTCTTCTCTGGGATCCCCTTTGTTCAGAAATAGCAGACATATATGGCTTTGGCGTTGCTTTTTGGTAATTAGAAGGCCGCTAAATGCCACTGCGCACCACAAGTGTATTATGCCCAGCAGTTAAGGGGTTAATTAGGGAGCTTTTAGGGAGCTTGTAGGGTTAATTTTAGCTTTAGTGTAGTATAGTAGACAACCCCAAGTATTGATCTAGGCACATTTTGGTATATTTCATGCCACCATTTCACCGCCAAATGCGATCAAATTGAAAAAAAAGTTAAATTTTTCACAATTTTAGGTTTCTCACTGAAATAATTTACAAACAGCTTGTGCAATTATGGCACAAATGGTTGTAAATACTTGTCTGGGATCCCCTTTGTTCAGAAATAGCAGACATATATGACTTTGGCGTTGCTTTCTGGTAATTAGAAGGCCGCTAAATCCTGCTGCGCCTCACACGTGTATTATGGCTAGCAGTGAAGGGGTTAATTAGGGAGTTTGTAGGGAGCTTGCAGGGTTAATTTTAGCTTTAGTGTAGAGATCAGCCTCCCACCTGACACATCCCACCCCCTGATCCCTCCCAAACAGCTCCCTTCCCTCCCCCACCCCACAATTGTCCCCGCCATCTTAAGTACTGGCAGAAAGTCTGCCAGTACTAAAATAAAAGGTTTTTTTTTAAAAAAAATAATTTTTTTAAGCATATTTACATATGCTAGGGTGTAGGATCCCCCCCTTAGCCCCCAACCTCCCTGATCCCCCCAAAACCGCTCTCTGACCATCCCCTCTGCCTCATTGGGGGCCATCTTGGGTACTGGCAGCTGTCTGCCAGTACCCAGTTTGCAAAAAAAAAAGTGGTTTTTTATATTTATTTGGATTTTTTCTGTAGTGTAGCTTCCCCCCCCACACAGACAAACACCCACCACCTTGCTGATCTTTTTTTTTTTTTTTAATAAAAAGGCATTTACAAACTTTTTTTTAAGATATTTTCTGTAGTGTAGCGGTTCCCACCCGCTCCCTCCCCGTGCACGCGCCCGCCCCCGCTCATCCCCGCCCACGATCCCGCCCCCCTGCAGATAACCAGGGCCATCGATGGCCGCCACCCGCCTCCCGGTCCGGCTCCCACCCACCAACGCAGGGAGCCACCGATCTCCGGTGCAGAGAGGGCCACAGAGTGGCTCTCTCTGCACCGGATGGCTTAAAAAAGTTATTGCAGGATGCCTCCATATCGAGGCATCACTGCAATAACCGGAAAGCAGCTGGAAGCGAGCAGGATCGCTTCCAGCTGCTTTCCAAACCGAGGACGTGCAGGGTACATTCTCAGGCATTAACTGCCTTTTTTTTTTTGAGCACGTACCCTGCACGTCCTCGGTCGTTAAGGGGTTAAAAGTGTATGTCACAAAGTTTGCAATTGTGTAAAGTTTTTTTTTTAGGTTTACTATCCCTTTAAACAGATACCTCCAGATCTTAGATCTTAACCATACGCCATCTTGTGGCGTTTATGTCAAACTTCATGTTCCCATTTCATTTTAGAACATGAAGTTTGACATAAATGCCACAAACTGGAGTGGAGACAAATAAAAATTGTTCACTTCTGATCTGCCAATAAAAATTGCTGTTATTTGTTTTATTGTACGTCTGAGAGCAGTGCTCCAAAGGCTGCTATACAGCTGGAAGCCTACCTGGGAGAGATCCCTGTACCTCATTCAGACAAACCCCTGAAGTACTGGGCACTTAATAAATTGAGATTTAATGGCCCAAAAATATCTTTCTGCCCCATGCAGTAGTGTGGAAAGTAAAATACTGTTCGGCTTAGCGTCATACTGATAAAAGAAACAGATTTATAGCTGAACATGCAGAGATGTGCCTTAAAAAAAAATTCTACTAACTTTTGAAAACTGTATTCGAATTGCTAGATTGCCTGTTATACAGCTAGTTCTCCTCTTGCACAATTATGCTCAAAACATACTGTACTCCGAGGAACATCGTTGGCTTACATAATTGCAGGAAGAGTGATCATAGAAAATTAACTTAATATGTCCTATTAACACCCATCTTACAATTATAGGATTAGATTACATTTGAATGGTAAGCTGTACCAATGCTCTGTTCACATTTTTAACATAATTATAAAGAAGTTATCTTAAAGGGTCATTAAACACTGAATGCATAATTTTATCTAGCATTTATTTAAAGAAAAGATTATTCTGAGAATAAACATGTAGAAGTATTTTTTAAAGTTTTATTAGCTGTTCAAATAGCGACAAAATAAATTAAGTGTTTTAGTGTCTATAAAACAATGGGAGCTGCCATGTTGTAACTTAGGTTACCTTCTCTGATGTGGCCAATTAGGGACAGTTATAAATATGTTACTAGATGTTAGATCCGCATACCAAAACCTGTGTGGCCATGCTGGAGCCACCAGCAACACAAACGATTGTTCCATGATGATTTTGGAAATCACTCTTGGAAGAAGAACTAGAGGCAGTGAAAATGTAAGCAGGATGATAACACCAAGGAAGTGTCAGCGCATCCACGGCTTCCGCCTGAACATCCCTGGACCTGGACAGGTATCTGGGAAGTTTCTTGTTTAGATGAGAGGCCATGAGATATATCTCTGGAAGACCCCACATCTGAACAATCTGAGAAAACACATCTGGATGGAGGGACCACTCCCCTGGATGTAAAGTCTGACGGCTGAGATAATCCGCCTCCCAATTGTCTACACCTGGGATATGCACCGCAGAGATTAGACATGAGCTAGATTCCGCCCAAGCAAGTATCCGAGATACTTCTTTCATAGCTTGGGGTCCGTGAGTCCCACCCTGATGATTGACATATGCCACTGTTGTGATATTGTCTGTCTGAAAACAAATGAACGGTTCTCTCTTTAACAGAGGCCAAAACTGAAGAGCCCTGAGAATTGCATAGAATTTTGAGTTCTAAAATATTTATTGGTAATCTCACCTCTTGAGATTTCCAAACCCCTTGTGCTGTCAGAGATCCCCAAACAGCTCCCCAACCTGAAAGACTCGCATATGTTGTGATCACAGTCCAGGTTGTCCGAACAAAAGAAGCCCCTTGAAATAAACAATGGTGATCTATCCATCACGTCAGAGAGTGTCGTACATTGGGATTTAAGGATATTAATTGTGATATATTTGTATAATCCCTGCACCATTGGTTCAGTATACAAAGCTGTAGAGGTATCATGTGAAAACGAGCAAAGGGGATTGCGTCCGATGCTGCAGTCATGAGACCTAAAACTTCCATGCACATAGCCACTGAAGGGAATGACTGAGACTGAAGGTGCCGGCAGGCTGCAACCAATTTTAAACGTCTCTTGTCTGTTAGAGACAGAGTCATGGACACTGAATCTATCTGGAAGCCTAAAAAGGTGACCCTTGTCTGAGGAATCAAGAAACTTTTTGATAAATTTATCCTCCAACCATGTTTCCGAAGAAACAACACTAGTTGATTCATGTGAGATTCTGCAGAACGTAAAGACTAGTACCAAGATATCGTCCAAATAAGGAAACACTGCAATATCCTGTTCTCCGATTACAGAGAGTAAAGCACCTAGAACCTTTGAAAAGATTCTTGCAGCTGTTGATAGGCCAAATGGAAGAGCAACAAATTGGTAATGCTTGTCTAGAAAAGAGTCTCAGGAACTGATAATGTTCTGGATGAATCGGAATATGAAGGTATGCATCCTACAGGTCTATTGAGGACATATAATGTCCTCGTTGAACAAAAGGCAGAATAGTCCTTATAGTCACCATCTTGAAAGTTGGTACTCTTATATAACAATTAAAAATGTTTAGATCCAGAACTGGTCTGAATAAATTTTCCTTCTTTGGGACAATGAATAGATTTGAATAAAACCCCAAACCTTGTTCCTGAAAAGGAACTGGCATGATTACCCCTGAAGACTCCAGCTTTTACTGGATTTGCTGGGATACGCGAGAGAAAAAATCTTCTCACAGGAGGTCTTACTCTGAATCCTATTCGATACCCTTGAGAGACAATGCTCTAAATCCATTGATTTTAGACAGAATTTATCCAAATATCCTTGAAAAACCATAATCTTCCCCCTACCAGCTGAGCTGGAATGAGGGCTGCACCTTCATGTGGACTTAGGGGCTGACTTTGGTTTCTTAAATGGCTTGGATTTATTCCAATTTGAGGAAGGCTTCCAATTGGAAACAGATTCCTTGGGGGAAGGATTGGGTTTTTGTTCCTTATTTTGACGAAAGGAACGAAAACAGTTAGAAGCCTTAGATTTACCCTTAGGTTTTTTATCCTGAGGCAGAAAAACTCCCTTTCCCCCAGTAACAGTTGAAATAATAGAATCCAACTGAGAACCAAATAAATTATTACCTTGGAAAGAAAGAGATAGTAATCTAGATTTAGATGTCATATCAGCATTCCAAGATTTAAGCCACATAGCTCTTCTAGCTAAAACAGCTAAAGACATGGATCTAACATAAATTTTGATAATATCAAAAAAGGCATCACAAATAAAATGATTAGCATATTGCAGTAAGCGAATAATGCTAGATGTCAGAATCCAATTCATGTTGCGCTAAATTCTCCAACCAGAAAGTTGATGTAGCCGCAACATCAGCCAAAGAAATTGCAGGTCTGAGAAGATGACCCGAATATAAATAGGCTTTCCTTAGATAAGATTCAAGCTTCCTATCTAAAGGATCCTTAAAGGAAGTACTATCTTCCATAGGAATAGTGGTACATTTAGCAAGAGTAAAAATAGCCCCATCAACTTTGGGGATTTTTCCCCAAAACTCTATAGAATTTGCTGGTAAAGGATACAATTTTTTAAACCTTGAAGAAGGAATAAAAGAAGTACCTGGCTTATTCCATTCCTTATAAATCATATCAGAAATAGCCTCAGGAATAGGAAAAACCCCTGGAGAAACCACAGGAGGTTTAAAAACAGCATTTAAACGTTTATTAGACTGAACGTCAAGAGGACTGGTTACCTCAATATCCAAAGTAATTAACGCTTCTACAGTGTCAATGTCTGAGGAAGGATCTTCTGTATCAGATAGATCCTCATCAGAGGAGGATAAATTATTATGTTGTTGGTCATTTGAAATTTCATCAACTGAATGAGAAGTTTTAAAAGACCTTTTACGTTTATTAGAAGGTGGAAATGCAGACAAAGCCTTCTGGATAGAATCAGAAACAAATTCTTTAAAATTCATAGGTATATCATGTACATTAGAAGTTGAAGGAACTGCAACTAGCAATGTACTATTACTGATGGACACACTATCTGCATGTAAAAGTTTATCATGACAACTATTACAAATGACATTCGGCGAAATAATTTCCACAATCTCACAACAAATGCACTTAGCTTTGGTAGAACCGATGACAGACAGTAATGTTCCAGCAGAAACTTCTGAGGCAGGATCAGATTGAGACATCTTGCAAAATGTAAAAGAAAAAACAACATATAAAGCAAAATTATCAATTTCCTTATATGACAGTTTCAGGAATGGGAAAAAAATGCAAATAGCATAGCCCTCTGATAGAGAAAAAGGCAAGAGGCAAACATCAATGGGGTATTAAAATAATGAAAATGTTTGGCGCCAAGTATGACGCACAACGTAACTGAAAACATTTTTGGCGCCAATAATAACCGGAAAGTACATACTCGCGTCACTAATGACGCAACCGTGTGTAAAGCTTCGGCGTCAACTATGACGCCGGAAATGACGAAGTTGCGTCATAGACTTATTTTTCACGGCAAGTATGACGCACAACGTAACTGAAGACTTTTTTGGCACCAATAATAACCGGAAATTACACACTCGCATCACTAATGATGCAACCGTGTGTAAAACTTCGCCGTCAACTATGACGCCGGAAATGACGAAGTTGCGTCAGACGTATTTTTTGTGCCAAAAAATTCTCTCGCCAAGAATGACGCAATAAAGTCTAGCATTTGGCTCACCCGCCGGCCTAATACCGCCCGCAATTTGCAAGAAAGTAGTCAACTGAAAAAAAAAAGACTTTTCCCCAAATATGAAACTGACAGTCTGCAGAAGTTAATACATGAACATGACTCATGGCAAATATAAATACAATACATATATTTAGAACTTTATATAAATGCATAAAGTGCCAAACCATAGCTGGGGTGTCTTAAGTAATAAAAAACATAATTAGCAAAAGACATCCATCCACATATAGCAGATAACCAAACCAGTACTGAAACAGTTATCAGTAGAGGTAATGGTATATGAGAGTATATCGTCGAGCTGAAAAGGGAGGTAGGAGATGAATCTCTAAGACTGATAACAGAGAATATATTAAATAGACCCCCGTTAGGGAAATCATCGTATTCAATAAGTGATACTCTCTTCACGTACCTCTGACATTCGCTGAACTCTTGGGTTTCAACAATGCTGAGAAGCGCATATCAACGTAGAAATCTTAGCACAATCTTACTTCACCACCTCCATAGGAGGCAAAGTTTGTAAAACTGAATTGTGGGTGTGGTGAGGGGTGTATTTATAGGCATTTTGAGGTTTGGGAAACTTTGCCCCTTCCTGGTAGGATTGTATATCCCATACGTCACTAGCTCATGGACTCTTGCCAATTACATGAAAGAAAAAAAGGATCAGTAATTGGTATCAGCGAGTATTTGGAAAAAAAAAGTGTCTGTACTTGTACTCGGTCTGAAAAAAATGGTATTGGTGCAACCGTATTAGCTATAATAACTACAACAATATTGAAATTAAAAGAGATTATGGATGGTGACAGTCTTTCAAGGGTATATATTTTAGTATAGTCAAGCTCTCCCCTCCCTACATCATTCTGGCCTCAGAAATTGAGGTCTTTAATTTTGCAGCCACAAAAATGCAACCTTATAAGTTTATGCTCATTAAAAGATTTGCCTTGCAGTGATTTACACTGACAATGGTGATGCTCTCTCAGAACTCTGCAGACCAAATATTTCTGTATTGTTAGCATAATTATGTATTTAAAGGGACAGTCTAGTCAAAATAAAACTTTCATGATTCAGATAGGACATCCAATTTTAAACCACTTTCTAATTTACTTTTATCATCAAATTTTCTTCGTTCCCTTGGTGTTATTTTTGAAAAGCTACACCTAGGTAGGCTCACACTGATTTCTAAACCGTTGAAAACTGCCTCTTAGCTCATAGCATTTTGAAAGTTTTTCACAGTTAGACAGTACTAGTTCATGTGTGTCATATAGATAACATTGTGCTCACTCCCGTGGAGTTATTTAGGCGCCTGCACGTCTGTCAAAAGCACTGAGATAAGGAGGCAGTCTGCAGAGGCTTAGATACAAGGTAATCACAGAGGTAAAAAGTATATTAATATAACTGTGTTGGCTATGCAAAACCGGGGAATGGGTAATAAAGGGACTATATCTTTTTAAATAATAAAAATTCTGGTGTAGACTGTCCCATTAAAGGGACATGAAACCCAAAATCGTTCTCTCACGATTCAGACAGACCATACAATTATAAACAACTTTCTAATTTACTACTTTAATCTAATTTGCTTGGTTCTCTTGGTATCCTTTGTTGTAAAGAATATCTAGGTAAGCTCCGGAACTTGGAGCTAGCGGCTCATTGGTGTCTATAGTTGTATGCCTCTTTTTATTTTTTTTACCTATGGGTTTAGCTAGCTCCCAGTAGTGCATTGCTGCTTCTTCAATAAAGGATACCAAGAGAATTAAGCAAAATTAGTAACAGAAAAATTGAAAATTGGTTTAAAATTGTAGGCTCTATTTGAATCATGAAAGAAAAATGTTGGGTTTCATGTCCCTTTTAAGCAAATATTAGGATAAGAAAATATGCAGATATATTATAATAAATACTTAAATATTACAAACAATATGTTTAGTGTCATTAAGTAAATGGTGCTACAATGTTGTACCCTTTATCTTTTTTCCTGTGTCAAGGACACTTTGGGACACTATAAATGAGTGAGCAAATAATGGCTATGTAGAATGTATTAATGTAAAGTCTGAAAATGTTTGCTTTACATTTCCTACAACTAGGAGTGCACACTACAGAAGCTGAAATACAGGAGAAGGGGGCAAAAAACAATTTATGCAAGAACTTACCTGATAAATTAATTTCTTTCATATTGGCAAGAGTCCATGAGTTAGTGACATATGAGATATACATTCCTACCAGGAGAGGGCAAAGTTTCCCAAACCTCAAATGCCTATAAATACACCTCCCACCACACCCACAACTCAGTTTAACGAATAGTCAAGTAGTGAAGTGATGACAAAAAGGAGTAAAAAAGCATGCAAAGAGAGGAACTGTAAATATAATTGTGCTTTTATACAAAAAAAACATAACCACCATAAAAAGTGTGGGACTCATGGACTCTTGCCAATATGAAATAAATGAATTTATCCAGTAAGTTTTTACATAAATTATGTTTTCTTTCATGTAATTGGCAAGAGTCCATGTGCTAGTGACGTATGGGATAGAAATACCCAAGATGTGGAAGTCCCCAGAAGAGTCACTAGAGATGGAGGGATAAAATAACAGCCATTTCCACTGAGAAATTAAATCCACACAATAATTAAGTTTTCCTTAAAAAACAAATCAAAAGCAGTAGAATCAAAATGAGACAGCTGCCTGAAGAACTTTTCTACCAAAGACTGCTTCAGAAGAAGCAAAATACAACAAAATGGTAAAAACAAAAGTATGCAAAGAAGACCAAATTACTGATTTGCAAATTTGATCAACCGAAGCTTCGTTCTGAAAAAGCCCAAGAAACGGCAACTGAATTTAGTAGAATGAGCTGTAAATCTTTGAGGTGGAGCCTGCCCTGCCTCCAAATAAGCCTTGAAAAACAAAAGCTTTAATCAGGATGCCAAAGTAATGGCAGAGGCTTCCAAATCTTTTCTGGAACCAGAAAAACAGCAGATAGACTAGATGTCTTCTGAAATCCTAGTAACCTCGATATAGAATTATAAAGCTCTTACCACATTCAAAGGATGTAAAGAACTCTCAAAGATATCTTTAGGATTAGGATACAAAGAAGGAACAACAATTTCTCTACTAATGTTGTTCAAATTCACAACCTTAGGAAAAAAGAAGTCCACAAAACAACTTATCTAGATGAAAAAAAACAGATAAGGAGACACACAGGAGAGAGCTGATAAATCAGAAACTCAGCTAGCAGAAGAGATAGTCAAAAGAAACAACACTTTCCAAGAAAGTAGATAACCTTCAAATAAAATATAGGCTCAAAAGAAAGAGCCTGTAAAATCCTTAAACCAAATACGACTCCAAAAAGGAGAAAATTAATACATAAAACAGGCTTGATACAAACCAAAGCCTGAACAAAACAGTGAATATCAGGACATTTAAACTATCTTTCTAGGAAATAAAACCGAAAGAACAGAGATTTGTCCCTTCAAAAAATTTGCAGACAAACTTATTCAAACCATCCTGAAAAACTGTAAAATCCTAGGAATTCTAAAAGAATGCCAAGAGAATTTGAGAACACCATAAAATATAGGTTTTCCAAACCTGATAATACATGTTCCTTGAAACAGACTGATAAGCCTGCAACATAGTGATAAAAACTGAGTCAGAGAAACCTCTATGACTAAACACTAATCAATTTCCATACCTTCAAATTAGTAATTTGAGATTCTGATGGAAAAATAGCCCCTAAAACAAAAAGGGCAGGCCCAAGAGAAAGCGGCCAAGGATGGCAACAGGACATCCAAACAAAATCCACATACCAAACATGTGAGGCCATGCTGATGCTATCAGAAACACATGAGATTGTTCCAATATGATCTTGGAAATAACCCTAGGAAGAAAAAAACAGGAGGTCGGAAAGATGTAACTAGGTTGCAAAAGCAAGACACTGCTAATGCATCCACCATTTCCGCCTGAGGATCCCTGGACCTGAAAAGGTACCTGGGAAATTGGGAAAACACATCTGTATAGAGATACCACTCTCCCGGATGTAAAGACTCAAGGCTGCAATAATCCAGCTCCCAATGTCTAAACCTGAGAAATAAATTGCAGAAATTAGACAGGAGATTTATTCCACTTTTAGAACATATTCAAGATACTTCTTAATTGCTAAGGAACTGCAAGTCCCTATTTGATGATTGACATATGTCACAGTTGTGATATTGTCGGTCTGAAAGCAAAATGAAAAGTTCTCTCCTAAAAAAGGCCAAGCCTGAAAGAGCTCTGAAATAGCACAGAGTTCTAAAATATCGATTAGAAACCTTGCCTCTTGAAATTTCCAAACCCCTTGTGCTGTCAGAGACCCTCAGACAGCCCAACCTGTAAGACTTGCATCCATTAAGAATACAGTCCAGGAAGGACGAACAAAAGGAGGCCCCCTGAATAAAATGATAGTCTAATCACCAAAACAGAGAGAGTTGAGTGTTAGGATTTAAGAATATCAACTGTGATATCTGAAAACAATCCCTGAACCATTGATTCAGTATGCAAAGCAAAGAGAGGTCTCTGATGAAAAACAAGCAAAGGTTATGCTAACTGCTCAACAACAAAAAAGTTGGAGAAAAAAAAAAGTAATGTAATCCACAGATAAGGCTGAGCTGAAAATATAAAAATAGTACGTGAATATGCTCTACTAAGGTTATATTCAAACTGTAAAGAATCCTAAAAATAAGTACCAATTTCCATAGAAATAGTAGTACAGTCCCAAAAGGGAATCCGGATAAACCATTCTTTAGAACATAATACAGATAGTATTTTGAATAGGAAAAAACTTCAGGAGCAAAGTAAAATCTTAAAATCCAGATTTAAAAATAACAGTTAAAAGGAGGACTAGGCTCCTAAAAGCCAAAAATAATACATTTTCCTTAACAAAGAATGTTCAAATGAAAAATAAGGATAATTTTTTAATAAAACAGTCTCTGATACAGGATCCTTTGAACCAAAGAAAACCTTCATCAGTAGAATAAACTTAAGTATGCGGTCGGTCAGAACAAAATTAATTAAATCTTAAAAACTTAGAAAAGACCTTGTAAGATTACTTAAAGGCATTATAGCAGTCATAACCTTTTATGATATAAGCAATAACATGTTATGTTTGCAGATGAAATCAAGTACATGAAATGAATAAGTAAAAAAAAAAAACAGTAAATGTCATTGTACATGTAGAAACATTACTAGCATAAAATATGATAAATAAATGCCACATAATTGAGCTGAAGAAATAACAGCTTAATAATGAAAAGAACACATTTAGCTTTGTAGAATTGTGTTTCAGGGCATCATAGTTTCTACAGTAACATCAGAAAGACATCTTGCAAAATGTAACAGAAAAAGAAAAATAAGATTAGGCAAAACATTAAATTTCTTCAATGTAACAGTTTCTGTAGATATTTTATTTTTTGTTTAAAAAAAACAACCTAAAAAAGCAGGCATTATAGCTTTCAAAATTCATGAAAACAGCGAGCAATAGAGGGAGAGGGGTAAAATAACAAAATTTTGGCACCAATAATGACGGCAAAAGGAAGTTTTTTTTTGGCACAAAACAACAGAAAATGACAACTCGCGTCATAACAAAACGTGATATCGTGCCAAAACAACTAGCATCAACAAAGACGCAGGAAATGACGAAATTTCCGAGGCGCAACTTCGCACCAAAAATTTTTGCAATAATGAGGCAATAAAAAACGGCATTTTGCGTCCTTGCGAGCCTAGATTTGCCCGCGAAAAAATGAAAAACAAGTCAAATTAGAAAGACTGAACGACAGGTAAGAAAAAAAGTTTTAATAAACTTCCCAAACATGATTCCTATACTGAAACTGTTAAGACTGCAAAGGGAAATATACGTAGACCTGACTCATGGCAAATATAAGTACAATACATATATTTAAAACTTTATATTAATACATAAAGTGCCAAACCATAGCTGAGAGTGTCTTAAATAATGATACATACTTACCGAAAAGACACCCATCCACAAATAGCAGATAGCCAAACCAGTACTTAAAACTATCAGCAGAGGTAATGGTAATGGTATATAAGAGTATATCATCGATCTGAAAAGGGAGGTAGGAGATGAATCCCTACGACCAATAACAGAGAACCCTTGAAAAGATTTCCCGTGAGAGAAACCATAAAATCAATAGGCGATACTCTCTTCACATCCCTCTGACAAACACTGTACTCTGAGAGGAATTGGGCTTCAGAATGCTTAGAAGCACATAGAAGAAATAAAAAAACAAGCACAAACTTACTTCACCACCTCCATAGGAGGCAAAGTTTGTAAAACTGAGTTGTGGGTGTGGTGGGAGCTGCATTTATAGGCATTTGAGGTTTGGGAAACTTTGCCCCCTCCTGGTAGGAATGTATATCCCATAAGTCCCTAGCTCATGGACTCTTGCCAATTATGCTTACCTGATAATCTCCGCAAGAAAGACCAGATAAGGGGGCTCACATTGCAAGGCAGCCAGTTCGGATCCTATGCGTGCCAATGCAATGGCCAACAGGAAGAGAACCTTCCAGGACAGAATCTTAATTTCAATGTAATGCATAGGCTCAAACGGAACCTTCTGCAATACCTTAAGGACCAAGTTTAAGCTCCATGGGGGAGCAGGCCTGATTCTAGACAGAGCCTTAAAGAATGGATGTCAGCGAGCTCAGCAAGTCTTCTATGCAAAAAGACCGATAATGCCGAAATCTATCCCTTTAAGGAACAGGTGGCAAGACACTTCTCCAAACCATCTTGGAGAAAGGACAGAATCCTGGATACCTTCACCTTATGCCAAGGATATCCATTCTTCTCACACCAGGACAAGTAAGTCATCCACACCTTATGGTAGATGCGACGAGTGACTGGCTTCCTTGCCTGAATTAGAGTATCAATCAAACTCTAAAAAAAAGCCACTCTTGCCAAGTCTAAGCGTTCAATCTCCACACAGTCAGCCTAAGAGAAATCGAGATTTTGATGTAGAAAAGGGGCCTGTTCCACCAGATCCCTGTGACAGGGTAACCTCCACGGCGGAAAGGATGACATCCCGACCAGATCCGTAAACAATGTCCTCCGCGGCCATGATGGAGCAATCAGAATGGCCAAAGTTCGCTCCCGTTTGATGAGTGCCACTACACGAGGTAGAAGTGGTAATGGTGGAAAAATGTAAGCTAGGCTGAACCCCCAAGGCACCGCTAAGGCATCTATCACCTCTGCCTGGGGATCCCTGGACCTCGACCCGTATCGGGGTAGCTTGCAATTGAGTCTGGACACCATGAGATCTATCTCCAGCGTTCCCCACCTGAGACAAATCTCTGCAAACACTTCGGGGTGAAGAGACAATTCCCCCGGATGGAAGAATTGCCTGCTGAGAAAGTCTGCTTCCCAGTTGTCCACACCTGGAATGTGAATCGCTGAGAGCGAACAGCTGTGGGACTCCGGCCACTCCAAGATCTGAGACACCTCCCTCATGGCTAGGGAGCTCCCTGTACCCCCTTATGGTTGATTTAAGCCACAGAGGTAATGTTGTCGGTCTGGAATCTGATGAAGCTGAACGACCCCAGAGGAGGCCATGGTTTCAGAGCATTGTAGATTGCACAGAGTTCCAGAATATTTATCGAAAGGAGATACTCCTCCCGGGACCATTTTCCTTGTGCCAATCTGGCACCCCAAACAGCTCCCCATCCTACCAGACTCGCGTCCGTGGTCACAATCTCCCAGGACGGTCTCAAGAAGGATGCCCCATGGACAGTTGCTCCGGACAGATCCAACAAGAGAGGGAGGTCCGAGTCCGAGCATCCATGGATATCAGCTGTGATAGATCTGAATGATCGCCGTTCCATTGTCTCAACATGCACAATTGAAGACGTCTGAGATGCAACCTGGCGAATGGAATGACGTCTATGCTGGAAACCATGAGTCAGATCACCTCCATACACTGAGCAACCGAGGGGCTTGAGGAGGATTGAAGGGCAAGACAAGAGGACGCAATCTTCCTGCGTCGATGGTCTGCGAGAAATATTTCCATGGACATAGAGTCTATTATCGTGCCCAGGAACTCCACCCTGTTGATCTTCCAACCGTGAGATTGGAGCAAAAGAAGAGCCCACAAATGATCCTCTGCAAGGCTGAGCAATGGTGCTTGGACTAGGATGTCATCCAGATAGGGCACCACTGTAATGCCTCTGGCCACTGCAAGTAGCACCCCCAGAACCTTTGTGATGGTCCAGAAACGCAAATCTTAGGAACTTGAAGTGGTCCATGTGGATTGGCACATGAAGGCAAGCGTCCAAGTCTATAGTTGTCATGAACTGTCCCTCTTGAACTAGGGGCAGCATAGATCTGATAGTTTCCATTTTGAACGATGGAACACTCAGAAACTTGTTTAAACACTTTAGATCCAGAATCAGGCGGAACGTGCCCTCCTTCTTTGGAACCACAAAAAGATTTGAATAGTACCCTCGACCCCTTTCTGCTAGGGGTACTGGTACAATAACGCAGAGAGAGGAGAGATCCCCCACACACTCTAGAAAGGCCTCTCTCTTGTCTGGTCTTGAAGAAAAAGTTTGACAGGAGGAATCTGCCCCTGGGCAGGAGGGAACTGAACCCTATCCTGTAACCCTGGGCAACAACCTCCAGAACCCAAGGGTCCTGAACATCCTGTAACCAGTCTTCCGAGAAGAGAGATAATCTGTCCCCTACTTGGTCCGGAGACCGGTCGTGGGCCGTCCCTTCATGCCGATTTTGTCTCAGCTGGCTTCTTGCTCTGCTTAGACTTGTTCCAAGAATGAGTTGGCTTACAAGTTCCCTTGAACTGGTCCGTTTTTGCGGCAGGCTGCTGGCGCTGGGCCTTGTCCACACGAAAGGGACGAAAAGTAGATCCTTTAGGCTTAGCCTTCTTATCCTGCGGTAGGAAAGCTCCCTTGCCTCCCGTAACCGTGGATATGATCGAATCCAATCCTGGACTAAACAGAATCTTTCCTTGAAAATGCAGGGACAACAGCCTCGACTTAGAGATCATGTCCGCAGACCAAGACTTTAGCCACAGAGCCTTGTGAGCTAAAAACGGAAAAACACAACACCTTAGCATTCAGGCGAATAATTTGCATATTGGCATCACAGATTAAAGAATTGGCGATCTTCAGCGCCTGAATTTTATCCTGTATCTTGTCGATGGAAGTCTCCCCTCAACCATTTTACACAGGGATTCACACCAATATGTTGCAGCTCCGGAAACCAGCGACTATGGCCGCTGCCGGCTGAAAAACAAACGGTGTGTGTTGAAACATCTTCCTTAACATGTTTTTCAACATTTTATCCATGGGCTCTTTAAACGACAAACTATCCTCAACGGAAATTGTTGTCTGCTTCGTGAGCGTGGAGATAGCACTATCCACCTTAGGGACAGTACCCCACAGCTCAAGCTGAGAGTCCGGAATGGAAGGGGAAAAGGAAGAACCGAATCGCTCCCATTCATTCTTAATAATATTAGCCATCTTAACAAGAACCGGGAAGGTCTGAGGCATCACCCTGTCCTCGTATACCTTATCAAGCTTAGGAATCGCAGGTTCCTCCGGAAGCTTTGGCTCTGGAAACCTCCAGAGTAGCAAGCACTTGCTTCAGCAAAAAGCGCAAATTCTCTATTCTAAACCTAAAATCAGGCTCCTCCGCAGCCGGAGGTTTAGAGGACACTGACTCCGACCCAGAAGGGGCATCCTCCAAAGAGTCTGAGTGGGCCTCATCGTATAACGCCTCTGATATTTCCATAGGCGTAGAAAACCCCTGGGCCAGTCCGCCATGCTTGCGCTTAGCAGAACGTGGTAAGGCATGGATCACTTTCGATAACACTGTTGGCAGTTGATCCGCAAAATCGGACGGCCAACGAATCTCTTCCGCAGGAGTAATGGTTGAACCCTGCATGTGCAATTGGAGATGGATGCAGGGAACGCCCCAAACGGGACAGGGAACCCTCAGAGGTGGACGGCTCAGTAGTGTCATAACTTTATTAAGGCATGCAGAATATAGTTGAGCAGGCTGTTCTACCAGAACCTCCTCACAATAAACACAGGAATGAGATATTGTTAGAGAGGGAGAACCCTCTAAACTCGTTAGAGTCCTCCATAGCTTACGCTGTTATTACGGACTAGATTAAGTTAATCAATGGGCACCTTTATAACCTCCTATGACCCATACTACAGAAACCGCTTTGTCTCCTGTGCCACAGATCAACAGAGGAAGAGAGATAGCCACACCCGGTCACATGGAATGCCTGGCAGGACCGCCTCTGCCTAAGGAGAAAACGCAGCAAAACATGGCAGCACAATACTCCCGTAAGTCACCTGAAGCTCCACACATTGCCAGAGCCTCATCTCGCACATAACGCAGCAATGACACAAACAATATCATGTATAAACCCCCCCCCCTTTATTAATCCCCTTTCCAGGAATATTAACCCTTGATTCTTTAAAAGATAAAAGGTGTCACACTGTGACCCTGTCTTCCATGTTACTATGTAATAAAAATGAAACGATCTTACCAGAATCTACACTGTGGAACAGGAGCACGGCCCTTCAAGTGAGACAGGTGAGTAGCCTTGCTCCTGACATGGACTTGAGTGTAAAAAGCAGGCAGCAAAACTCATCAACGCTGATTGCTTGTGGAGCTTTTAATATGAGTCGGGATGGTTTCGCAGAAAGACTCTCCCTGCATCTCCGGACTCTAAACTTCGCTCAGGCTCTCATTGAGAGGCTGACAAGACTACTTAAAACTCCAGTCCCCTTCCGAAGAGTACTACCCTTCATAAGAGACTACTCCAATACTCAGCACTTCTCTGCTGTCCTCCTGTGACGAAAGGCAAAGAATGACTGGGGGATGAGGGGAGTGGGGGAGGTATTTAAGCCTTTGGCTGGGGTGTCTTTGCCTCCTCCTTGTGGCCAGGTTCATAATTCCCAACAGTAATGAATGAAGCAGTGGACTCTTCTCCCCTTTAGATGGAAATATATATATTGCAACATTTTTTTTTAACCACATATAAATCTTTTACGTTACAATCTCAGAGTTTGTAATGTACCTTCAATACAAATAATATCCCTAACCTATTTGTTCTTGTCACATTTGTGTGGTGTAATTGAGTCGCCTGAAACAAATGAAGCACATTTAACATGAATGCTAAGAGAATGAAGCAAGTTTGATAATAGAAGTAAAATGGAAAGTTGATTAAAACAGTATGCTCTATCTGAATCGTGAAAGAATTTTTTTTATATATATAATATTTATTGTCAAACTGACGCATCAAAAAAAATTTTTTTTCTTTTTAATTTTTTGTTCGTTTTTTTAAAACAGGGGAGGGGGCATTTACACACACACACACACACAGTGTGTAACATTCTAGCATTTAATTACACAAATTAATATTTATAGATAAAAATAAATAAATGGTGTAATGGGCTTAATATATATATATATATATATATTTTTTTTTTTTTAATAAACAGGATTTTATTGCATCTTAAATATAAATTATTGGTCCTCTGTTTTAAAGCATTGTGCTTGGAATAAAAGGCTGTGTTGACAAGATGGGCAAAACAGCAAATTCCCCAAAGCCATATTATCCCTTTTCAGGAAATTAACATTTGGTCAGTTGAAAGTAATAATTTTATTATTACATTTTTTTAATAACACAAGTACTGCCAAGAGTGGCCTCTGGATTTAAAAAGAAAAATATAAAAATGGGAATAATAAATTGGTTGCATTTTAAAAGTGATTTCTAACACAAGCGCTGAAACTACTATACTATGATCCAGGGGCCATTAAACTTCTTTGGAACAAGATGAGGATGCCTGCTGTGCATTGTGGGTTCATTCTAAGCTTAATTATTGTGCTACCCATCAAGTCCTATTTAATTCAGACTCTTGTAAGAAAAAAAAAAAAAAGGTTGAAATGCTGTAAGTAAAAAGAATGGAAAAAAAACCTTAGAGGGAAAAAAGACCACCCATATGTTAGCAAGTTTTAATGGAAAATACCTGCTAAGTATTGATATTTCATAGAATATTGAATCATGTGCACAGCACTGTTAAGAAAAATAGAGTGGACAGTGAAGGTAGTGGGAGGAAGGGGGTGGTTATGTGGGTCTATGCACTCCATGTTTTCTAAAATATTGATTTAAATATATTTTGTACCCAAGAGCCATTTCCTTTAGCATCTGATGCTTTACTGACACTGGCTAAAAATAGAGGATGAAAATATAGTTGAAAATATGGAAGAAAGAAATACAAATCTAATTACAGTTCCAAGGAAACAAAAAAAATGTTCAAAGTACAAGCTGCCATAAAATAAAAAAATGTGCAGCTTTTAGAGAAAGATGCTGGCAAAACATTTGTATAATTAGTTCAACAGTTACAAATATACTCTGCTTCAATAGATGATCATGTTAATGCCTTTAAAACCATGCACCTGTTGCCAAACATTCAAGAATGACTGGGAATGTTGTCTAAAATAGCACTTTCTCTAACATGGATTAAAAGCAAAGCCTGATTTTGCTGTACAGATATTAATTAATCTCCTCCATGTGTGTGGGGAGAAATAGTTTTCACATAGGAAACATTAGCTTGGGGTGGTCTCTTAAAAATGGATTTGTCATTAGGTGACTTACTATCCTTTGTATTGTTGAAACCAGATTTACAGAGATTTACTTGTCCATAAAATTCTAATTTTATCACTATTATATTTATATTATTTCACCTTTCAGCATATGGGATTGCTTATTCTGGCACAAACACCACAAACCTACATGCACAAATAGACCCACAAACATTCTGGATCTTCCAGAAAGAACAAATAAAAGGCAGTCAGTCACATAGAATAGGATTAGGCTTTTCCTCCCCAGTCACCTGTATGGAGTATGTCGCAGATGGGAATCAGCAGCATCACTATACTTCATAAATCTGCTTAGCATATACACTGCTTGGATTATTGTGCAGTTCTGAAACAAATCTTTTTTAGAACTATTTAGAAAAGTGAGAACCATATAAAAGTATATAAAAAATGTTTTATTATAGGACTCTACAGTGGCTAAAAAGCTTGAGGTTACAGAGTATTCATTTTCACCAACCTCAGCATCTTTCTGAATGCTGGAATCTTCTTGGGTTCTTTTTCAGATGTGAAAATATTAAAATTTGAGACCCACATGTTCACAGAAGTCTAACCACTCATCTCTTAAAGATAAAATTCTCTAATTATCCTTTTTTCATATTTAAAACTAAAACAAATTATGCTTACCTGATAATTTCCTTTTTTCTGATGGAAAAAGAGTCCACAGCTGCATTTATTACTTTTGGGAAATAAGAACCTGGCCACCAGGAGGAGGCAAAGACAACACAGTGAAAGGCTTAAATACTCCTCCCACTCCCTCCACCCCCCCCCCCGTCATTCTGCCGAGGAACAAGGCACAGTAGAAGAAACATCAGAGTGAAAGGTGCCAGAAGAATAATAAGGACGCCCCGCATAAAAGTACGGGTGGGGAGCTGCGGACTCTTTCCATCAGAAGAAAATTAAATAATCAGGCATAATTTATGTTTTTTTCATAAAAGGAAAGAGTCCACAGCTGCATTCATTACCTTTGGGAAAAAAATACCCAAGCTATAGAGGACACTGAATGCCAAGACGGGAGGGTACCATAGGCGGCCTATACTAAAGGCACCAAGCCTGAACCTCTACCCAAGAAAAAAATCCTGCTCCGTTCGAAGCCAAGAAAATTTTAAGAGGAAAAGCCTCAATGACACTGACTCGCATATAGTCCAGAAACCAAACTAGAGCCTGCAAACTGACTCGACTGAGCCAACAGTCCTCCAGGAGACACCGTCGCCCAACAAACAGTCCTCCACCACTCATCTCTGCAAACGAAGGAGACACCAGCTGAAACTCCCAAGGCAACAAGGCAAAGGAGAACTGAGGAAACCGAAAGGTCCCCTAATGCAAAAAAAAGAACACCTCCATGAGTGAGCCCAGCTCACAGAGACCCAAAAGGGGCCCAACAGGGAAAGGAGGCCACGCCAATACCAAGCGAAACCCGGGATAAGACCGGGCAAAGAGACAGAACAGACGCCTATCCAACATCCTGCTAGCATGGATTGCAACTAAAGAGGCAAAGTCCTCCCAGTGTCAAGAATACCAAGGCATTCGACTATGAAAAAGTGTATAATACACCCAGGTGAAAAAGTTTGAGAACACAGAGTCCATAACAGGACAACACAGAGGATACTTGCGAGGAAGAAGAAGCAGTCAAGTAAGAAAACAGACCGCAAAGCAACCCCCAGACTGAGGGCACGCTACAGGAAACAGAAGTCGCCCGACCTACACACAGGTCCCTAAAAAAGGGGAACACAAAACCTCAATCTAGGTCCCCCAGGAAGGAGAGTATACCCTCAGAACCCGAAGGAAGAGTAAACTCTCTTCAGAAATCAATGGTGCCAGTTTAGCAGACTAAGCTAACAGGATAGACTCAACCAAGCTCATATATCCAGAGGAGACTGCGACCGAACGCAACTCCATAGACCGCTCGGCCATCATGACCTGCAGACCCACAGCCAGTTGGACCAACCCAGCCTCAGGGATCCAAAACAAGGGACAAAAGAATCCAGAAACAGGTGCAGGAACGAGCGTAAGGATAACATAGCCATCCCCACAGAGTACAAGTACAACCCGACTCTGAAAACAGACAACAAGGCCATAGACCTAAGGATCTATCAAAATAAAACCCCAACAAGTCTGCATGGAGCCAGCAAGATCCCAGGGGAAACCAATCCCACCTTTCCGCCTCCCATCCAGGAGAAGCCCCAAGCAAGGACTCCATCTCCATAGGAAGGAGAATATCCCCTATGGGACTATGCTGGAAAGGCAACAACTACCCTCAAGGCCCAAAGCCACCAGGTAATGGGAAGAGAAATGACCAACACAGAAGTCCTAGAAAGGACCCCCCGACAAATAGCTTGCCAAGCAGAGGTACAAGCCAACCCATTTGCATGCTGAGCAGGGAATACATGGTTACACTGGCAAACTGACGAGGGGAATGCAACCCTAAGGCGCACCAGAAATAGGACATCCAGTGCCAGCAGCCGGGTATGAATCAACCACCCTTGAGGCTCAAGCCACATGGCTAACCACCAGAGGACATGGCCACACTGTGGCAAAGAGTAAAAAATACTCAAAAAACCTGGCCAACCATGACCAGGTTAGGTAGATGGAGCCCAAATTCCCACTACCATGGAACATCCCGACCAGTACTGAGAAAACCACCCAAAACTGGGTCAGGAAAAAAGGCCAAGTGTAGCTTCAGCAACCTGAAGTCTCAAGGAGAAAAACAAGTCCGGGCACCTAATAGTTCAGGCAAACCTTACTCTAGAACTAAACACCCCAACCGGCCAAAAAGCCATACACAAGGGCATGGATGCATATGCAGAGAATCCGGATAGCGAGAAGAACTCAAAAGCTCCGACCAAAGGAAGGAACCACCCCCAACGCTCCAAGGAGCAAGGCTAGAAGTCTTATGAAGATACTTCTCAGAGGCTCAGGACAACCAAGGGACAACTCAAGGTAAAAAAAAATCCCACTAGCAGGACTAGTCTCCCTAACACCACCTAACAGAAGAAACAAGGAAGAGAAGGCACAAAGCCTACAGGGAACAACCATCACCCGGAAACACAGATCCCTAAAAGGATATCCACTCACCCAGAGGCAATGGAAGAAGACCCAAAGACCTCTTATAACTCAGTGAAGAGTAAGAGCTGCATCTAGATATACTAGAAAACAGATAATGCGGACACCTGCAAGGTGCCAAAAGCTGCAACAGGTTTAAAACTGCAAACCTTCCACATGTCCAACAACTTCTGAAGAAGTAATAAAAAGTATCAATCCCTGAAGGAAACAAAAACAAATAAAAGACATCCCATCGGATATAAATAAAATATAAGGCAACCCAGAGGTTAACTCCCAAAAGGCACAGGCCTACCCGCAGGACCAGCCAAACTGAGCCCTACCACACAAAACTGGGAAAGATCTCAAACAAATGACAATCAGGAGATTACTTCATCCCCATATGTCTAGTGAGGTGCACCATTCGAATTATCAGACTGAAATTCCCCGTATCTGGTAACGATAGGGTCATTCAATAACTGAAAATCATGTCTGAGCAACATGCGAAGGCGCGCAATCCTGTAACCGAAGGCACAACACTCATGGACAGATACCCCCGTGGGGAACTATAGAGGCCCTCCCAAAGGCGGAAGGCCTGGGATAATAGGGAACAAGCACATTCTCAAATAAACATCTGGACTCTGCAGACGAACAATCGCCAACATTATGTGTAAGCGAAAGCGTGCTGCAACCTCCGGGGGAAACACGCCACCCCGCATGGAGGAACCATAAACTGGGTTACCCGCATGTGCAGAAGTATGATTTGGTAGGGAACTCGCCTCTCAGAGGACAGGACCACCCCCAGAGACGGATGGCTCAGCAGTCTCTTGATTCCCCAAGCCCGAGGAACCAGGTGCTCTGAAATGGCATACGGAACAAAACTAATTGACAGACGTCAACAAGGCCCCTCCGGATTCATCACCAGACACAGAATCTGAAATCAAAATAGTCTTGGTATCAGAATCCTCTGTAACTGAATCTGAAAATAACAGTCTCAGCATCAGAATCCTCCATAACTGGATAGATGATATTTAAATATGGACTAAAGTAGTGAAAACTAAAACGGCACCGGACACCCCCAATGGCTGGGTCACTCACCACCTCCTATGACCAGACCCCTGCGAACAAGAAAAATTTATTTGCCACGCGGTCGGGAATGCAGAAATGGAACAACAGAACGTAGCCACACCCGAACACAAGGTGAACCGTACAGTCCAAACAAGTGCACCCAACTAAAAGGCAGCTTCACTTCCAAAGGCCTCAATGTTGCAACCAAGAGCCCAGTAAACATTACACATAAGCAGGTTGAATCACATAAACATGATTATAAACCCCCCCAATGGCTATGATTACGGCATAAGCCGAAACACGTAAGCCAGATGGTGTTAACCTCTCCCTGAATGTATGCGGTGGTTCTTTTGCTCCTAATTTTAATTTAGAACCATTAAAGTTTTTTGGATTTTATATAAGCTGTCCTATTGCACTTCTTTTACTTAAAACTCCTGTCCCATGCCAAAGAGTACTATCCTCCATTTAAATTCTGACACATCTCTGCCATCTTCCTGGGACAAAAGACAAAGAATGACTGGGGGATGAGGGGAGTGGGAGGAGTATATAAGTCTTTGGCTGGGTTGTCTTTGCCTCCTCCTGGTGGCCAGGTTCTTATTTCCCAAAAGTAATGAATGCAGCTGTGGACTCTTTCCATTTAAGAAGAAAATCTCTTTGAAGCTCTCTATGCCAAAAGTGTCATTAAAGTGCCTTTAAAAAAAAAAAAAAAAATCTAGTAAGATGGGCAGATAGTGAAAAAACTAAGGGAACGGGGAGAGAAACAAAATAGTAAATGTGAAGAGGAAAAAATCTGTTCTAAGAATGATGTGACAGATTTTTAAAAAATCCATAAAAACAGCAAAGATACTGCAAAGAAAATCAAGTAACTCATGATTGAAAATATTAAGACAATTATTGATTTGTAGCTTGTATCTCATTTATAAGCAATCTTTAGTACTTTTTATATAATTCAATATATTGCAAGTTTTTTTTTTTTTTTTAATTGATCGCCTCAAAAACGGCAAATGGTGATTCATTACAGATTAATTACTTCAAGTAATATATGCAGAAGGAATAAGAGATACTAGGGTGCGGACAGGAAGTATGGATGGTTTTACTGAGAGAGACAATGTGTCTGCAGACAGGAAAATATAGGAATAGATCATTTAACCTCACAATTGTTCTGATCTGAAAACTCCAAGGTCACTGTTACTGGATACTAAATAAAAAGATTGGAGGATTCTCTCTAGTAATATTTTCTAAACAATATATATAATATAAAACAATATATAATAAAAAAAAACAGTTTTACCTCCAGTGTCTGCTAGAGGTGGCATAAAGCTAGGGCAGAGAATATATATGGGGGGAAAAAAAAGTTATATAAACTTTAAAGATTTATAATGAAATACACAAACACTAAACAATGTTTGGCAATATATTTTTATACCAAAAAAAAAAAAAAAAAAAAAAGCTGCTTCACCTCAGATTGGCAGTCACAGGAAGAATAGTTTAAACTATTTGAATTTACATCCAACAACAGACTGCCTATTTAATACATCATTGCATTTTCTCTTTCTGAACACAGTTCTAAAATAGGGAAAAAATATGAAAAATTTGATCTCTGTTAAATATTTTAACAAGACCACTCAAATTATCTAAGGAGTGTGCTTCCGCCCCCCGTAGCATTAATTTACTTATGTGACCATTCTCTAATAAACAGGATGAGGACATGCCTTAAAATGTATGTATCTGGGGTCAGTCTGGTCTGTATTTCCAGTAATGAAAGTCTTGAGACAATTCTTTAACACTCCCCACAGATTAGTTGATCACAATAACCAATAGACACAGGAGTACGTTAGAGGTATAATAACCATGTGACCAATTTTAAACCAATAAAATTAGGAGGCAAGCTCCCACCCACTTCATAGCCTCAATGTGTTCTGATAGTCATATATGTTTATCTGAATGCCAACGACACCATTCACATTAGTTAGCCTCATAGCCTCTCACCTTTACTTGCTACCTTATTGGACCCTTTAAGTCCTTTGAGGACTTAATGGGACACAAAACCCACATTTTTTCTTTCATGATTCAAATAGAGAATACAATTTAAAACAACTTTCTAATTTACTTATATTATCTAATTTGTTTCATTCTCTTGGTAACATTTGTTGAAGGAGCAGCAGTGCACTAATGATTTCTAACTGAACTCATGGGGGAGTCAATCACAATCAATATGCAGCCACCAAATCAACAGCTAGAACCTAGGTTCTCTGCTGCTTCTGAGCTTGCCTAGATAAACCTTTCAGCAAATGATAACAAGAGAAGGAAGCAAATTAAATAATAGAAGTAAATTGGTTTTACGTCCCTTTAACATGTGAGTTTGTTATGTTTAATTAACAATATCACAGGATAGTTTGTTTCTTACTCTCTTGGGGCTTGCATGAATACTGCTGTTTCCTGAGGACTCCATATACCCCCACAGCCTGACCAGTTTGGAAGTACCATACTCCAGGAAGGTTTCTACCACTGGCACACCGGAGGTCTCTCCCTCACCAAGGCGGCAGATTACCTCATATTATTGAGGTTCTCTCTAGTAAGTGGGATACCTATCGGATTTGTCTATTTTTATTGCTGTGATCCCCTTCTGTTGTAATAGCCAGTACCAGTGATCTGTAATAAGTGACTTTTTGAACATTTATTGGTTATTCTTTTAGCGCTATGATATCTCTACCTATATAACACTAAACAATGTTTGGCAATATATTTTATAGGGAAAAAATATTAAAAATGTGGTCTCTGTTAGATAATTTGAGTGGTCTTGTTAAGATACGGGTGCTCTTTCCTGCAACCTTTCAAAAGGAAATTATTGCGACTTAATAACTTAGCAAGGAGCGTTCTCATGTGGCTGCTTCACACCCTCAGGTATTATAGTTTGGAACTACCCATGCACAGTAGGCACACTTTCTACCCATGCACAGTAAGGCACACTTTCTAGCCATGCACAGTAAGGCACACTTTCTAGCCATGCACAGTAAGGCACACTTTCTAGCCATGCACAGTAAGGCACACTTTCTAGCCATGCACAGTACGGCACACTTTCTAGCCATGCACAGTAAGGCACACTTTCTAGCCATGCACAGTAAGGCACACTTTCTACCCATGCACAGTAAGGCACACTTTCTAGCCATGCACAGTAGGCACACTTTCTACCCATGCACAGTAAGGCACACTTTCTACCCATGCACAGTACGGCACACTTTCTACCCATGCACAGTACGGCACACTTTCTAGCCATGTACAGTAAGGCACACTTTCTACCCATGCACAGTACGGCACACTTTCTAGCCATGTACAGTAAGGCACACTTTCTACCCATGCACAGTACGGCACACTTTCTAGCCATGTACAGTAAGGCACACTTTCTACCCATGCACAGTACGGCACACTTTCTAGCCATGTACAGTAAGGCACACTTTCTACCCATGCACAGTACGGCACACTTTCTAGCCATGCACAGTAAGGCACACTTTCTAGCCATGCACAGTACGGCACACTTTCTAGCCATGCACAGTAAGGCACACTTTCTAGCCATGCACAGTAGGCACACTTTCTACCCATGCACAGTAGGGCACACTTTCTAGCCATGCACAGTAGGCACACTTTCTAGCCATGCACAGTAGGCACACTTTCTAGCCATGCACAGTAAGGCACACTTTCTAGCCATGCACAGTAGGCACACTTTCTAGCCATGCACAGTAAGGCACACTTTCTAGCCATGCACAGTAAGGCACACTTTCTAGCCATGCACAGTAGGCACAATTTCTACAGTCTCTAGAAGCTGGGGGCACTGGGTGAAAGGAGGCTATAGCTATGAATAAGGAGGAGCTGCAAATCCCAAGGCTTCAGGACCAAGATCATTTTTGTATATTATTTCAGGCCAAAATTTTGACACCAAATGCAATTATGTTACAAAGAAAAATAGTTGGCTTTTTCTCAAACTTTGGGTTTCTCACAGAAAATATTTAAATATTGTGTATGCAGTCATAACACAAATGGTTGTAAAAGCTTCTCTGGGATCCCCTTTGTTCAGAAATAGCAGATATGCAGGGCTTTGCCATTGCTTTTTGGTTATTAGAAGACCGCTAATTGTAGATGTCCACCACACTTCTGAAATTCCTGGCAGTGAAGGGGTTAATCATGTAGCTTGTAAAGATTAAGTTAAGCTGTAGTGTAGAGATTACTCTCCCAGCTGACACCTCCCAACCCCTAATCCTTCCCAAGCAGCTCTCTTCCCTCCCTTACCTCCACTGGTCACCACCATCTTAGGTACTGGCAGACAGTCTTCCAATATGAAGTTTTAGGGCATTTTTTTTGTAATTTCTTTATTTTCTGCAGTGTAGGATCCCTGATACCCTACCCCTCTAACAAGTGCATACCATCTTAGGTACTAGCAGCTGTCAGTCAGTCCCTTTAACCCCTGCAAAGCACCGATGCTTATCCAATCAGCAGAGCCAATTGCAAGACTCAAAAGTGTAAATTAACAATGCTGACAAGATCAGCGGCATTTTCTGCTCCAGTTGTAATTTTTATTATTTATATGGCCCTCAACTGCTGCTCTTGCAATGCACTATAGATTTATTATTGTTTTTATAATAATTTTCCTTTATAAACTAATGTATTTTTCTAAATTTAAAAGCAAGACAAAAGATTAGTCAGTGGTTCTGCAGAACACTGCTTCAAAACATTTTAACTTTGGCCTGATGTTCACTCCATTAATTGCTCCCAGGACTGTATCACGCCTGCATGCTAAGTCGGTCATGACCAAGAAGTGAACCCATCTTGTTCCATTTCCAACCACTTTACAGGATATCACTCCAGTGTGCGTATGGGATTTAGCAGAGAAGTAAGTATCGCAGTATGCTCATCACCACTAAAACCACTACATTCTACAGTACTGAACCTTTCCTTATACATAATTAATGCCTTACTAGTTTTCGTTATCTCCATGAACATCAATTATATACATAATGTAACCAAATGTGCATACTCAAATATCTAGTTAGTATGTACACCAGTGGCTAACACCACCGAATATTGGCAAAGATATGAACCTTACAGAGGACACAATGTTTTGCTCTGCTTATGACAATTTTAAAGAAAAAAAAAAATTGAGACACTAAAATCTATTACAAATCTCTGCTACAAAATGATCACTCTTCTAATTTTCTATCTGAGCCTCTTCATCCTAATCATACAATAAAGCAACAAGCACAGGTCAATAGTTAGAAATGTCTAGCCCTATCTGCACAACTTTCTAACTCTGGGTATATACTAGATTGTAAGTTCCCACGGGAACAGGGCCCTCAATTCCCCCTGTATTTGTCTGTAAAATGTTGTGTCTTATCGTATTGTTTCTCCACTGTACTGTTATCCTTGTACCCATGGGCAGCGCTGCAGAATCTGTTGGCTCTTTATAAATAAAGAATAATAATATATACTATACTATACTTTTGTTACTACAATGAAACAGGCTGTTTGACATCCCTTTAAAGGGAAATTGTACACTAGGATTTTTCTTTGCATAAATGTTGTGTAGATGATACATTTATATAGCACACCTGGGAGTGTCTTTGGAACAATGTATAGTTTTGCTTATTGTATTTTTTTTTTTAACATTATTTGTTTTTTTAAAATTGTGCTGATTTTCAGAAACCTAACCAAGCCCCGAAATATCAGATGTAGACTGATCAGACCCTGCTTGTGTAATGGGTCTTTTTATATGCAGTGAAGGGTCTTCTCTTCCTGCTTTCTCAGCTCCTTTCAGTGAGTGTCCCAGCCTAACCTTATCAACAGTGCTAAACTACAAGATTCTAAGTAAGTTCTAAAAAGGTTTAATACTGGATTTTTAGACCAGTATCTGTGCATATTCCTTATAGTAGTGTCTATTACATGCAGTTATATAAAAAAATGGTGTATACTGTCTCTAAGTATACAAACTTTCACTATAGGAAGGGATACCACTGTCAAAAATAGGCTATTTTTAAATGCTGAAAAGGTAAAGAATCTACTTATAAACCGTTTAATACACTCCAGCAGATAAAATGGATCCCTGAGGACAAATTAAAGGGGTAAGTTACACTATCACTTTAAATATCCCTTTTCCAGCTCTAGATATCTATAGAGCAAAGCTGACAAAAATATTTCTACAAAACAAACACCATCTTAATGCACATGTTCTACAATAGCCATGCCTATAATTATTTATCCTCTGGGCTGCTATATGGTAATCCATTTAACAGAGATAATTATACAGGTCAAGGTCACAAATCATATAGATATGCCCAGTGTAGAAGGTCCCTTAGGGCTGAGAGCCTAATTGAATTGAAGATCTCCCAAGTGTCCCATAAAATTGATGACTTGCAGGTCTTAACCTTACATGCAGGAATATGTTTAATCCATTAGTGCCATTGCTCTCTAGACATATTCATAACATAGAAGTGTAGGAGAGTAGCAGATGTCATTTGTTCCAGGTGGCAATTGCATCTAATTCTTGAAAATCCAACCACCATCAAATCTACTGCAGGTGGAGTAGAATACAGAGATGTTAAATGAACCATAAATAGCCACAAACAGGCAAAATATTCACAAATATATAGCTTGCCCTCTGGGTGAACATTAGTTTTTATCCAAAATAAAAACTTAAAGGGCCATAATACCCAAATGTTTAAACACTTGAAAGTGATGCAGTATAGCTGTAAAAAGCTGACTAGAAAATATCACCTGAACATCTCTATGTAAAAAAGAAAGATATTTTAACTTAAAAGTTTCTCAGTAGCCACATCCCATTGTAAAGGACTTCTAAGCAGCATTTAAGTATGCCTGTCCCGGGACAGCCGAAGGGTTGAGCCTTGTGCACTCATGTTATTTCAGTGTAAGGAAGTTTATTATGAAATCTTATAAGAGTTAAGTCAAATCTCATGAGATCACAGTAAAAGAGTTCATGACCTCAGCACTGCTGATGCTGATTGGCTGCTGTTCATTTCTTCATTTTTTACCTGCAGCTGGGCTGCAGGTGAGTATAACTTTTTACACAGAACTTACTCTGCTGATCTGAGGAAATTGTGAGGTAAAATATCTTCCTTTTATACATAGAGATGCTCAGGTGATATTTTCCTGTCAGCTTTTTTACAGTTATACTGCATCAGTTTCAAGTGATTTAGCATAAGAGTATTATGTCCCTTTAAATGCTAGTAATTTTCTAGAATTGCTGTATGCTCAGCCAAACTGCAGGACCCAATAGCTGGCAAATAAATGGGAGGGTTAGGGATGTCTTAGGTTAGCATCTAAGTACAAGGCAAGATTTAAAGGAATAATCCTTGTGGTGAGAATCTGATGAACATTGGTGCTGCTAGACTCAAAAAGACAAGGGGCTTGAGCCCACGAGTAAGGTTAATAACCCCACCTCCTATTCTACTATTTACGACTGCTCACTAGGGATACAAACATTACCCAGCACAAGTAATAAAAAGCATTACATGTAAAGGGGATCACAAAGAACAGTTAGAAGTGTGCATATAGGATAATTTTCTTGCAAATGGTACTCAAAATGCCCAAGATATTGGTTTGGTTGCATACCTACATACTTACCGTAACATTTTGCAAATATTACACACACTATCCTTTTGTAAGTAAATAGATTGATATAGACAGGTCTTACTGTGGCAACAAAGCTGCTTTACATAGGAGGAGCTGACATATTTAACATTAAATTTAAAAAAAGGCCAAAATTGAACTGCAAAGCCTCATCATTATCATTGTAAAACAACACAGATACAGAAAAGGACTCTTAAAAAACAAAACAAAAAAAAACTTGTGTAATAGGGTGTTTGCAATGTGGCTGTCAAGAAAGTTGACATCTATAGCACACTACATTATTCAGGGCAAACTCATCTGCATGCTAAAGAAATGTAGCCAGTCCTGCAAGTCTATTCCTGAATGGTTAGAGCCCAGGCCTATTCTATTCCCGTCTTGCTTTTTTTCTGCTGGCAGTTCCCCTAAAGGAGGTTGATCATTAGCATTTACAAGCCCTAAAGGATGAGAGGAGAGGCGGGTGATTCATTATATCACTTAACCCACAGGCTGTGAATTTTTGAGGCAGAAAGGAATATATTTCTGGTTCAATAAACAGAAACCCAAGAGGAATTATGTCCCTTCTAGTGCCACAGTTTTTTTCTTCTTCTGAGCTTCTCTGAGGAGCCTCTTTGATGTCTACTAAGGTCATTAAGTGGGACTAAAGAAAGCCATAATAATGTCAGTTTTGAGATCATTATGCTAAAGAGACCTACATTTTTTAGCTAGGTGCCTAATCCTGCTCCAAGGGAGCAAAGGCTGCAGCTGATTTTAGTATCTCCACTAAATTGTTTGTGCATCAAATAAAGTGTCAAATGTAAATCCAATACCTGACGCACGTTTTTGTGTGGATGAAATACAAAACCATGAAATCTGACCTTTAACTTAATATTTCTAGTAACTACAGTTGTAAGAGACATGCAAGACGGAAGCCCCAGGGATATATGTATATAATAAAAAGAATAATATTTATAGAATTTGTCAAGGATTTCAAGAAGGGATTATAGAGTGCTAATAAACTGTTTGAAACTGGTGTCAGTTACTCAAACACAGATTGTACACTCCTGTGAAATCATTTAGAGAATCTGATCATCTTGTTCCTGCCAAATGGTTTTAGAGAGAGAGGCTCAAAGCTTGAAAATGTAGTTCCACCTACTGTCTACTAACTGTGGTGAATGTCATCAGCTATACCTCCTAATATCTTAACAGTAGTTTGAAAATCCTTTGTTATAATGCAACATTTCAGTTTTATGGTAATTTTTTTTCTTTTTTATATTAAATTTTATACTTTTTTTTTTTTTAACATTCTACAATAGTTTATAGACCCTATTGTAGAATTACCATAAACTGATCTATACAAACTTAACTTTAAAGGGACATTAAAAATGAAATGTTTAAAAAACTTAAAAAAAAAAAAAAATGTGATTGACTTTCCTACCCCTTTTTAAGTTGCAGGAAAAAGGGACAATACAAATAATGAAAGTAAAACTTAAACTTTCATGGTCACAACAGAACATAGACTTTCCAATTTAGTCTTATTAGCAAATTGTGCACAATCTTTTTATATGCACGAGGCACGAGCTCCTACTGAGCATGTGCAAGAGTTCAGTGTATACATATAGGAGTCTGTAATTGATGATGGTTTTCACGTGATACAGGGAGCTAGCAAACTGAATGAAATATAGAAATTTGTCAGTAAAAACTATTTACTAATTTAACATTTAAGTGCTATTGCATTTTTTGTAATATTATTTACATATTTAATAATCAATTCTGCTATATTTAGCACTGTTGATAAGATAGTCTGGGACACCCACTGAAAGGGGCTGAGAAAAAAAAATAGCAGACACTCCCCACCTCCCATGCATATGAAAAGACAGATTACAAAGCATGAATACATCTGACACTGTGGGGCTTGGCTAGGAGTCAGAAAATCAGCACAATTTTCTTAATAAAAAAAATAAAATAAGCAAAACTATACATTGGGCTATCTACAAAACATTTATGCAAAGAAAAATCTAGTGTACAATTCCCTTTACGGGGCCTGATCTTCAAAAGCTCACTGGCATGGAGAGTAATCATGCAGAATCGTTGGGATGCTTTTGCACCTTATATTTTAAATGTAGGAGTCTCAACCTTCACATCAAGAACCCTGCAAAGTGAGAAAAATATCTTTCAAACTAAAATTTGTTTGTTTTTAAAAAAAAAAAAAAAAAAAAAAAAAAGTTTCTAAGGGACCTCTTTGTACTGACAAGAAGTCTTAGATCATCTCACCTGAGTAGCAAACTTTTGAATATTATGCCCTTAAAGAGAACAATTGAAAAACATAATTTATGCTTACCTGATAAATTTATTTCTCTTGTAGTGTATCCAGTCCACGGATCATCCATTACTTGTGGGATACCAATACCAAAGCTAAAGTACACGGATGAAGGGAGGGACAAGGCAGGAACTTAAATGGAAGGAACCACTGCCTGTAAAACCTTTCTCCCAAATATAGCCTCCGAAGAAGCAAAAGTATCAAATTTGTAAAATTTTGAAAAAGTATGAAGCGAAGACCAAGTCGCCGCCTTGCAAATCTGTTCAACAGAAGCCTCATTTTTAAAGGCCCAAGTGGAAGCCACAGCTCTAGTGGAATGAGCTGTAATCCTTTCAAGAGGCTGCTGTCCAGCAGTCTCATAGGCTAAGCGGATTAAGCTTCTTAGCCAAAAAGAAAAAGAGGTTGCCAAAGCCTTTTGACCTCTCCTCTGTCCAGCGTAGACAACAAACAAAGCAGATGTTTGACGAAAATCTTTAGTAGCTTGTAAGTAAAACTTTAAAGCACAGACCACGTCCAGATTGTGTAACACAAGGATGGAACCACAATCTCTTGATTGATATTCTTGTTAGATACCACCTTAGGTAAGAACCCAGGTTTGGTACGCAGGACTACCTTATCCATATGAAAAATCAGATAAGGAGAATCACATTGTAAGGCAGATAGCTCAGAGACTCTACGAGCCGAGGAAATAGCTACAAAAAAAAAAAAAAAAAAAAAAAAGAACTTTCCAAGATAAAAGTTTATCTATGGAATGAAGAGGTTCAAACGGAACTCCTTGAAGAACCTTAAGAACCAAGTTTAAGCTCCATGGTGGAGCAACAGGTTTAAACACAGGCTTGATTCAAACTAAAGCCTGACAAAATGCCTGAACGTCTGGAACATCTGCCAGACGCTAGTGCAAAAGAATAGACAGAGCAAAAATCTGTCCCTTTAAGAAACTAGCTGACAATCCTTTTTCCAAACCTTCTTGGAGAAAAGATAAAATCCTAGGAATCCTGAACTTACTCCATGAGTAACCCTTGGATTCACACAATAAAGATATCTACGCCATACCTTATGGTAAATTTTCCTGGTGACAGGCTTTCGTGCCTGTATTAAGGTATCAATAACTGACTCGGAGAAGCCACGCTTTGATAAAATCAAGCATTCAATCTCCAGGCAGTCAGCCTCAGAGAAATTAGATTTGGATGGTTGAAAGGACCCTGAAGTAGAAGGTCCTGTCTCAGAGGCAGAGACCATGGTGGAAAGGATGACATGTCCACTAGATCTGCATACCAGGTCCTGCGTGGCCACGCAGGTGCTATCAGAATCACCGATGCTCTCTCCTGCTTGATCTTGGCAATCAATCGAGGGAGCAGAGGAAACGGTGGAAACACAAAAGCCAGGTTGAAAGACCAGGGCGCTGCTAGAGTATCTATCAGTGTCGCCTTGGGATCCCTGGACCTGGATCCGTAACACGGAAGCTTGGCGTTCTGGCGAGACGCCATGAGATCCAGTTCTGGTTTGCCTCAACGGAGAATCAGTTGTGCAAATACCTCCAGATGGAGTTCCCACTCTCCCGGATGAAAAGTCTGACGACTTAGAAAATCCGCCTCCCAGTGCTCTACACCTGGGATATGGATAGCTGATAGGTGGCAAGAGTGAATCTCTGCCCAGTGAATTATTTTTGAAACTTCTAACATCTCTAGGGAACTTCTTGTTCCCCTTCGATGGTTGATGTAAGCTACAGTCGTGATGTTGACCGACTGAAATCTGATGTACCTCAGAGTTGCTAACTGAGGCCAAACCTGAAGAGCCTTGAATATCGCTCTTAGTTCCAGAATATTTATTGGAAGGAGAGACGACTCCTGAGTCCACGATCCCTGAGCCTTCAGGGAGTTCCAGACTGCACCCCAACCTAGAAGGCTGGCATTTGTTGTTATAATAGTCCAATCTGGCCTGCGAAGGTTATACCTTTGGACAGATGGACCCGAGATAGAACACTTTTCCTCGTTCACTTTCCACCCATGCGACCTCAGAAATGCCAGTACTACGTCCGTATGAGACTTGGCAATTTGGAAGTTTGATGCCTGTATCAGGATGTCGTCTAAATAAGGGGCTACAGCTATGCCCCGCGGCCTTAGGACCGCCAAAAGCGACCCTAGAACCTTTGTAAAGATTCTTGGGGCTGTAGCTAATCCAAAGGGAAGAGATACAACTGGTAATGCCTGTCTTGAAAGGCAAACCTGAGAAACCGATGATGATCTTTGTGTATCGGAAAGTGAAGATAAGCATCCTTTAGATCCACTGTAGTCATATATTGACCCTCCTGGATCAGTGGTAGGATGGTACGAATAGTTTCCATCTTGAATGACGGAACTTTGAGGAATTTGTTTAAGATCTTTAGATCCAAAATCGGTCTGAAGGTTCCCTCTTTTTTGGGAACCACAAACAGATTTGAGTAAAAACCCTGTTCCTGTTCCTCCTTTGGAACTGGATGGATCACTCCCATAACTAGGAGGTCTCGTACACAGTGTAAGAATGCCTCACTCTTTATCTGGTTTGCAGATAATTGTGAAAGGTGAAATCTCCCTTTTGGGGGGGAAGCTTTGAAGTCCAGAAGATATCCCTGGGATATAATTTCCAACGCCCAAGGATCCTGAACATCTCTTGCCCACGCCTGGGCGAAGAGTGAAAGTCTGCCCCCTACTAGATCCGTTACCGGATAGGGGGTTGTTCCTTCATGCTGTCTTAGAGGCAGCAGCAGGCTTTTTGACCTGCTTACCTTTTTTCCAGGTCTGGTTTGGTCTCCAGACCGTCTTGGATTGAGCAAAAGTTCCCTCTTGTTTATTATTAGAGGAAGTTGATGCCGCACCTGCCTTGAAGTTTCGAAAGGCACGAAAATTAGACTGTTTGGCCCTAGATTTGGACCTGTCCTGAGGAAGGGCACAACCTTTTCCTCCCGTGATATCAGCAATAATCTCCTTCAAACCAGGCCCGAATAGGGTCTGCCCCTTGAAGGGAATGTGAAGTAGCTTAGATTTTAAAGTCACGTCAGCTGACCATGATTTAAGCCATAGCGCTCTGCGCGCCTGTATAGCAAAACCAGAATTCTTAGCCGTTAGTTTAGTCAAATGAACAATGGCATCAGAAATAAAATAATTGGCTAGCTTAAGTGCTCTAAGTTTGCCAAGTATGTCATCCAATAGAGTCTCTACCTGTAAAGCCTCTTCCAGAGACTCAAACCAGTACGCCGCAGCAGCAGTGACAGGGGCAATGCATGCAATGGGCTGTAGGATAAAACCTTGTTGAATAAATATTTTCTTAAGGTAACCTTCTAATTTTTTATCCATTGGATCTAAAAAAGCACAACTGTCCTCGACAGGGATAGTAGTACGCTTTGCTAGAGTAGAAACTGCTCCCTCCACCTTAGGGACTGTCTGCCATAAGTCCCGTGTGGTGGCGTCTATTGGAAAACATTTTTCTAAAAATAGGAGGGGAAGAGAACGGCACACCTGGTCTATCCCATTCCTTATTAATAATTTCTGTAAACCTTTTAGGTATTGGAAAAACATCAGTACACACCGGCACTGCAAAGCATTTATCCAGTCTACAAAATTTCTCTGGCACTGCAATGGTATCACAGTCATTCAGAGCAGCTAAAACCTCCCTAAGTAACACGCGGAGGTGTTCAAGCTTAAATTTAAATGTAGAAATATTAGAATCAGGTATCTTTCCTGAGTCATTAACATCACCCACTGACTGAAGCTCTCCTTCCTCAGCTTCTGCATATTGTGAGGCAGTATCAGACATGGTTCTTAAAGAGTCAGTATGCTCTGCATTTTGTCTCACCCCAGAGCTATCTCGCTAACCTCTAAGTTCAGGTAGTCTGGCTAATACCGCTGACAGTGTATTATCCATGACTGCCGCCATGTCTTGTAAAGTAAACGCTATGGGCGCCCTAGATGTACTTGGCGCCATTTGAGCGTGAGTCCCTTGGGCGGGAGTCAAAGGGTCTGACACGTGGGGAGAGTTAGTCGACATAACTTTCTCCTCGTCAGATTCCTCTGGTGATAATTTTTTTTAAAAACAGAATATGATCTTTATTGCATAAAATGAAATCAGTACATTTGGTACACATTCTAAGAGGGGGTTCCACCATGGCTTTTAAACATAATGAACAAGGAGTTTCTTCTATGTCAGACATGTTTATAGACTAGCAATGAGACTAGCAAGCTTGGAAAACACTTTAAATCAAGTTAACAAGCAAATATAAAAAACGGTACTGTGCCTTTAAGAGAAACAAATTTTGTCCGAATTTGAAAAACAGTGAAAAAATGCAGTAAATCAAACGAAATTTTTACAGTGTATGTAATAGGCTAGCAGAGCATTGCATCCACTTGCAAATGGATGATTAACCCCTTAGTTCAAAAAACGGATCAAAAAAACGAAATTAAAAAAAAAAAAAAAAAAAAACGTCTAACAGTCACAACCAACTGCCACAGCAAGCTGTGGTCCTACCTTCCCCAATAAACGACTTTGGAAAGCCTTTGAGCCCTTTAGAGATGTCCTAATAGCATACAGGGGACTCCTGAGGGAAGCTGGATGTCACAGTTTGTAATTTTAACTGCACTAACTGTAACTTTTATACTATAACAGTGGAAAGCCTCAGTAAAACTGTTTCTAGTCAAAATTTAAGTCAGCCATGTGGAAAAAAACTAGGCCCCAATAAAGTTTTATCACCAATGCATATATAAAAACGATTAAACATGCCAGCAAACGTTTATATTGCAATATCATAAGGGTATTACCCCTGGGAGTAAGCATGATACCAGTCGTTATTAAATCACTGTATTCAGGCTTAACTTACATTAATCCGGTATCAGCAGCATTTTCTAGTGTTTTCCATCTCTAGAAAAAATTATAACTGCACATACCTGATAGCAGAATAAACTGCACACCATTCTCTCGCTGAAGTTACCTCATCTGTGTAATCCCCTCAGACATATGTGAGAATAGCAATGGATCTTAGTTACAACCTGCTAAGATCATAGAAACCTCAGGCAGATTCTTCTTCTATTTACTGCCTGAGATAAAATAGCACAACTCCGGTACTATTTAAAAATAACAAACTTTTGATTGAAGAAAATAAACTAGCTATAGTTAACCACTCTCTCCTACAACATCCTAGCTTGTTGAGAGTTGCAAGAGAATGACGGGCTATGACAGTTAGGGGAGGAGCTATATTACAGCTCTGCTGTGGGTGTCCTCTTGCAACTTCCTGTTGGGAATGAGAATATCCCACAAGTAATGGATGATCCGTGGACTGGATACACTTAACAAGATAAATTAACATTTTATTGCTCATCTCTTGTACCTCCTACTGGGAGTGCAATTTCTTCTGATGGCTATGTTTACACAGCTTTTCTTTAGACAATACTTAAAGAGGGACAGTCTACTTGAAAATTGTTATTGTTTAAAAAGATAGATAATCCCTTTGTTACCCATTCCCCAGTTTTGCATAACCAACACAGTTATATTAATACACTTTTTACCTCTGCGATTACCTTGTATCTAAGCCTCTGCAGACTGCCCCCTTTTCTCAGTGCTTTTTACAAACTTGCATTTTAACCAATTAGTGATTGTTCACGTATAACTCCACAGGAGTAAGCACAATCTATATGGCACACATGAGCTAGCACTATCTGGTTGTGAAAATCTAAAAAAATGAGATGAGGCAGCCTGCAGGGGCTTAGAAACAGGCAGAGATTTAGAGGTTATAAAGTATATTAAAGAACCCCTCAATGTAGTAGAATTGTTTAATTAACAAGTGCATCATAGAAAGACAATGATTTAACACCTACTCTGAATTTGTCCCACCCCCTGTATCATGTGACAGTCACCGACCAATTAAAGACTAGAATACATATACCGTGTGAGCTTGTGCACATGATCAGTATGATCTTGTTCCCCAGAAAGTGTTTATATAACAAGATTGTGCAAAATTTGATAATGGAAATTAAATGGAAAGTGTATTTTGACTTAAGTGTTCCTTTAATATATTTTGTTGTGTGTGTAAAGCTGGGGAATGGGTAATAAAGGCATTATCTTTTTTAACAAAAAAAAAAAATTAAGTAGACCGTCCCATAAATTAAAGAAATTTCCAAGATAGGTAGGAATACCACAGGCAACACCAGCTATTTCAAATACAGAAATAAAAGTAAAAGGAGCTATGCGATTCACTCCAGAAGGTATTGAAAACAAATTAAAGGGGAGAAAAATGTAGGGTATATTATCCCTTTAATATGAACAGCTCCACAGGCACAGAACACAATATATATATTATGAAGTAGTCTTGATTTTTATTTTTTTTTATATTCAAATTACCTTCGTTTCCATGATATTTTGTGTTGAAGATAAACCCAAGTAGGCATCTGGAGCACTACGTGGCAGGAAAAGTGCAGCAATCTAGTGCTCTTGCAAAACTGTTGCCATATAGTGCTCCAGAAATGGCTCCTAAGCATACGTCCCTGCTTTTCAACAAGAGATACCAAGAGAAACAAAATAATAGAAGTAAATTAGAAAATTGTTTAAAGTCGCATACTCATCGGAATTATGAAAAAAAATTGGGGTTTCATATCCCTTTAATATTCCTTTTTTTCTTAAGCAATCTCTAAAAACAAAATTTCCCTTTAGTAATGTACCCAGTCTGTTTTCAGTCCTTCTGTTACACATTTAACAGAGTTGTGTTAGAGACCACAAATAAAGTGCAGATTCTCATTGCAGTTGGATGTTTTCCCCAGCATCCTTTTAATGGTTACACTACCGGATGATTTTACTGACCAGTCGGCTAAAATTAGAAACAAAATTTAGCTAAAATGATCTAATACTACATTTTTCCATGTTTATTGCACAAATCATTAACTAAAATGTATGTTAATTATGCAATTAATTTGTGCTTTGGATAGCTGATAAGGTTTATAATATTCCAAACCAATACACTGCCCCCACCCGGCTACTTCATAATACCACCCGGCTGGCAAAATTATCTGTGAACACCGTTAAAAAAAAAAATGGCACTAATTTTTATGTAAGAACTAGAGTAAAAAAAATGCACTAAAGCCTCATTACAGAGATTCCATCCAAATGCGTCTCAAAGAAAATCCATCTGTCAGGGTATTAAACTAGGAACCCATTATTCTTGTTTCCAAGATTTATGTGTTTTTCACTCTAGGGTGAAGTCAGGAAAAACAAGTCTATTACTGTGTATGTTAAGCAGAGAATTCTATAAACCTAAGCTATCACTTACCGATCGGGACCAATTAAAAATAACACATTGCAAAATATAAAATATAATTTTAATGGTCCTCTGTGAGATCAATTCTATGGGCTCGATTTATCAAGCCCTATTACCTGTGATTGCAGGTTCTCACAAGAGAACCGAACCTGCAGTCAGGATTTAACAAGAAGCGTTCATCAGATCGCTGCTTCCCTATCCTCTTCTCCACCTCTTCTTAGGTGGAGAATTTCAATGTCCCTGCCCAAGCGTGATTGGCCATCCGCGGGGTTGCATGAGAGCACAAAATAACACGTGGGCAATGTTACATTCGGGTAGCCGATTGCTGCCAGCTAGAAAAGAGCTGGGGCGGACAGGGAAGGAATATGTACGTCCCCCACTTGTGTCCCTTTAATTCTCAGGGTAGCAAACACCCTCCCATCAAAAAGTAATGAAGCTCTTTGAAATGGAGAATATTGCAGAAAAGAGCAAATTTAACAGGGAGCACCTAAAGAAGAGAACAAAGTTTTTTGAAGCAAATACAAAATCGCGCTGTTTTTAGTATACTTTAACTTACATTTGCTTCTGGCTGTGAGACTCAATAATAGAAAAATAAAAATTATGCTTCTAATTTTTTTTTGTCTTTACATAAATATTCTTCTCTGGTGTAAATTTGAATTGTGCTGCATACTTTAATGCAAATATTAAAGGGGCATTAAACACAAGTTGTAAGCTGCATAACAATGTACTTTCATATCTGAAGAATTTTGCAATAAAAAAATAAATAATGCAGCTTTATTTTGTCAAATAAGCATATTTTATTCTTTTTGTTTTCACTGCTTTCCCTGTCCATCAGAACAAAAGAACTCTAACCAATCACAAACTAAATGCACATGTGCAGTATGGAAAAAGACTGGGGTCGTCCACCCTCTTCTATTCAACACAGTTAATTAGCATTAAAAACAAATTATATATATATATATATATATATATATATATATATATATATATATATATATATATATATAGAGAGAGATAGATAGATAGATAGATAGATAGATAGATAGAAAGAGAGAAAGAAAGAAAGAGAGAAAGAAAGAGAGAAAGAAAGAGAGAAAGAAAGAGAGAAAGAGAAAGAAAGAGAAAGAGAAAGAGAGAGAGAAAGAGAGAAAGAAAGAGAGAGAAAGAGAAAGAGAGAGAAAGAGAAAGAAAGAGAAAGAGAGAGAAAGAAAGAGAAAAAAAAGAAAGAAAGAAAGAGAGAGAAAGAGAAAAAAAAGAAAGAAAGAAAGAAAGAGAGAAAGAGAAAAAAAAGAAAGAAAGAAAGAAAGAGAGAAAGAGAAAAAAAGAAAGAAAGAGAGAAAGAGAAAAAAAGAAAGAAAGAAAGATAGAAAGAGAAAGAAAGAGAGAGAAAGAAAAAAAGAGAGAGAAAGAAAGAAAGAAAGAGAGAAAGAGAAAGAAAGAGAAAGAAAGAGAGAAAGAAAGAGAAAGAAAGAAAGAGAAAGAAAGAGAGAAAGAAAGAGAGAAAGAAAGAGAGAAAGAGAGAAAGAGAGAAAGAAAGAAAGAAAGAAAGAAAGAAAGAAAGAGAGAAAGAAAGAGAGAAAGAGAGAAAGAGAAAGAAAGAGAGAAAGAGAAAGAAAGAGAGAAAGAGAAAGAAAGAGAGAAAGAGAAAGAAAGAAAGAAAGAAAGAGAGAGAAAGAGAAAGAAAGATAAAGAGAGAAAGAGAAAGAAAGATAAAGAGAGAAAGAGAAAGAAAGAGAGAAAGAAAGAGAGAAAGAAAGAGAAAGAGAGAGATAAAGATAAAGGACAAAGCACTCTCTGGTCTTATCAAGTGTACAACACAATTTTATTTACAGTGACATTTCGGGGTCCTTCATCAGACCATATATAATATTTATACACACACACAATACTATTAACAACTAAACTACTTTGTATGCTCACTGTCATTGCAAAGAATAATTGACCTATCACTATTGTACATGCAAAACTGATAATCCACCTTAAAAAAAGAAAAATTAGTAAAGAGAATGTGAGGTAGGACGGGGTAATCAAAACATAGATAACATGGCTAAAAGTATTAACCAAAGTCCAGAAAATGGAGTATGTACAATTTTCAGATGTATTTTACAGCAAAAGAAATCAAAATACAGGTAGCCCTCAGTTTACGCCGGGGTTAGGTTCCAGAAGGAATGGTTGTAAATTGAAACCGTTGTAAATTGAAACCCAGTTTATAATGTAAGTCAATGGGAAGTGAGGGAGATAGGTTCCAGGCCCCTCTCAGAATTGTCATAAGTAACACCTAATACATTATTTTTAAAGCTTTGAAATGAAGACTTTAAATGCTAAACAGCATTATAAACCTAATAAAAAATCCCACAACACAGAATATATAATTAAACTAAGTTAAACAAAAACATTTGCTAAACTGCATTATAAACCTAATAAAATAATCACACAACACAGACTTCACTTGCATTTTTCTGCAAACAGTTCTTTCTATGAATTCCAATCTGGACTGATTTATAGACAGGAAGATCTCGTTCCTTTGAAATCTGCTCGATAGCTCAGGTCTGGTTAAGCTGATTAATTTCAGCTTGCTTGGCTTTGCTGCAACACAAGTGGACAGCTCCACCTACTGGCTATTTTAATAAATGCACTGCTTCTCAATGCTTTTCAATAGCAGTCACATGACTGGAAAAAAAGGTTGCTATTCTGAAACGGTGTAAATTGAACCGTTGTAAAACGAGGGCCACCTGTACTAAATTTATACTGCAAAAATGGTTCATTGTCAATAATGAAACATTGTATGCTTAGTTGAACTGCGGAGATAAATGGTCCTTCTTTAAAGGGACAGTAAACTCCAAAATTGTTATGGTTTAAAATGATAGAAATTTCCTTTATTACCCATTCCCCAGTTTTGCATAACCAACAATGTGTTGACTGTCCCTTGAAATGTGTACTACTAAAGGGAAAGTCTAGACTTCTTCAAAATTGTTAAAGGGACAGTCTAGTTAAACTTTTATGATTCAGATAGGGCATGTAATCTTAAACAACTTTCCAATTTACTTTTATCATTACATTTGCTTTGTTCCCTTGGTGGTATCTTTGAAAAGCTAAACATAGGTAGGCTCCAACTGATTTCTAAGTCTTTGAAAACCGCCTCTTAGCTCAGAGCATTTTGAAAGTTTTTCATAGACAGTACTAGTCCACGTGTGTCATATAAATAACATTGTGCTCACTCTCGTGGATTTAATTAGGAGTCTGCACTAATAGGCTAAATTGCATGTCTGTCAAAAGCATTGAGATAAGAGGGCAGTCTGCAGAGGCTAAGATATAAGGTAATTACAGAGATAAAACATATATTAATATAGCAGTGTTGGTTATGCAAAACTGGGGAATGGATAATAAAGGGATTATCTATCTTTTTAAACAATACAAATTATTGTGTAGACTGTCCCTTTAATGTTTAAAGATAAATAATCCCTTCATTATCCATTCCCCAGTTTTGCTTAACCAACACAGTTATATTAATATACTAGTTTACCTCTATTATCTGTATCTAAGCCCCTGCAGACTGCCCATTATCTGAGTGTATTTTGTGAGGTTTTGTTTTAGCTTTTTACAATCTTGCATTTTAACCAATTAATGATGGTTCTTTTAAACTCATTCTCAATGGGAGTGAGCACAAATGTCATCTACATATCCCACGTGAACTAAACATAGAAACATAGATATTGACGGTTGATAGTTTGTAGGATAGCCTTATGCTTGTCCCATGCATGTTTAAAGTCCCCCACAGTGTTTGTCGCTACTACCTCTTGAGGAAGTTTATTCCATAAATCAATCACTCTTTCTGTAAAGAAGTGCTTCCTCAAATTACTCCTGAATCTACTACCCTTTAGCTTGAGATCATGACCCCTTGTTCTTGAATTGTCCATTTTATGTAAAATACCCACAGCCTCAGTTAGAAACATAGACCTCAGATAGAAACATAGACTTATACAACTAGCATTGTATAAGGCTTAAAACAAATAATTTAAAGAAACAAACTGAAATAAGGGGCATCCTGCAGGGGCTTAGAAACAGGCAGGTAAACTTAGAGGTTATAAAGTAAACAATAATAAAGAGTGTATGTGTGTGTATGTATGTATATATGTATGTGTATATATATATATATATATATATATATATATATATCTATCCCAAGACAGAGTAAATACAGCACTATTAAATATAGATGACCCTTGTTTTTGTCCCAAAACATAAAATCACATGTGGAGGGAGGAGAGTAGACGAAAATAAGTATTTTTCACTCGCAGCCTAATCCCAGGTGAACAGAAGGAGTCCGCTTAGACAAGGGAGATCCTCCAAGGAAAAATCTAAAACAGAAGAGGCAAGGGCGCACAGCAAAAAAACAAAAAACAGCGTAGCCAAATGAACACTCACGTTTAACAACCTCAGCTCTTATGAGGTATGAATAAAGCACTGTAGGGCATATAGACACTGTAGATCTTAGCTCAGTTGACCTCAAGCACCCAATCGTTCTTTTCTTGCAGGTGTAGTCCTCACCTCCCCTACAGAAGATTAACCGTTTCAGAGGGGAGGGCAAAAATCCTGTTCGCAAACCATCTTTATGTGACCTCCTTATATGGTGTATAAAGGGGATGAGTGGTGTGGGCTTACAAAGATTGTTAATGCCCCCCCCCCCAAGCCTCCTATTTATACTCTATTAGTGTCCCTGACTTCTATTTAGTTATATTACCGGTCACCATGTTTGATCTAATCATTAACCCTTCAAATCGACTAATATAAATAGGGCAGAAAACCCTATATATATATATATATATATATATATATATATATATATATATATATATATATATATATATATATATATATATATATATATATATATATATATATATATACACACACATACATACATACATTACACACATACACACACACATAGTGTGTTAACATTATATTATATTGGGATTACATAGTTGCTTCAACCTATTACATAAATATCGCAAGTAGACTGCCCCTTTAAAAAAAAAAAAAAAAAAAAACTTCTCTTCACACTCTAAACACACTATTTAAACCTCTTCCATTATTAAAGGGACAGTACACTGTAAAATTGTTTTTCCATAAATGCATTTTAAATGACTTGTTATACCAACTGCAGAGTATAAAATATTTGAGAAATTGCATTTTCAGTTTATTTGTGTATCTGAAGTAGCTGGTTTTGTGCTTTGAAACCACAGCCTATTACAATGGGTTGAGCTTCAGGTAATATCAGATCTCATTATGTTATCACTTTTATGTACACAGACTTGCTTCCTTATCTTATATTTGTCTGGAACAGCAAAGCTCAATACATAGAGAGAACAATGGAAAATTATCATTTTATTACTTAACTATCATGCCCCCACTGAGGGTGTAACTTCTTCTGCTGGCTGTGTTTACTTAGGCTTGTCAATAGCGTTGGGAAACCACAAGCTAAATCAGCTATTTCAAATGCTGAAATATAAGTAAAGGAGCTACTTGCAACCAATTTAATACACTCTAGCAGGTAAAAAGGATCATTGGGAATAATGTAAAGGGGAGAAAGTTTTTGGGTGAACTGTCCCTTTAAGCACTACATTGTAATTTATGCAATCAGAGAGATATAACACACAATGTAAAACTTGCCTTTTCAGAATCATGAGAAGGACTTTGAAGCAATGACTCTATTCAGTAATAAAACACAATTCAAATTATGTGTAGTAAAATAGTTTTTCAATATATATTTCCAGTATTTATTTTGCCCTTTTTTCTAGCAATTTAATTCTGAAACCAGTGGGCTATTAAAACAAATACTGTATTTAATAAAGTGCATCTGCTGATCATTCCAATGCTAATAATTGCTTTGCATGCATCATCATATAGCATGTCATTAGTATTTAATGTAATCACAAAACTGGTTCATGCAAATTATTTAATTTTTCTTTAATTAACTTTGCAAATTCTTTTGCCCCTTTCTAAATGGTACTGGAAACTCCAGGTCTGTGTATAAGGCAACAATACATCGAGTTGACAATATCACCTTAAACTATAGCGAAGGAGACGAACAGTCCCCTATCCTATAGAGGCCAAAAAGCTAATGCCCTAACCTACAAATTCCACAAATCAAATTGCTTGTTCAGGCAATTTGCAGCAGACTGAAAATCTAGGTTACAGATTTATCTCTCTCTCTCTCTCTCTCTCTCTCTCTCTCTCTCTCTCTAGTGGAGCATGGGAAAAAGTGAAACGCTTACACAAAAGTGGTGTTTATTGTACCTATATGTTGATATATTTTTCTCTGCATGAATTTTACACAATGCTGTGGGTTGTTTCTGGTATATGCTATACAAACACTGGGGGTGGGAAATAAGTATGTCCCTTAAAAGAGGAGGCCATTTTTAAAATGTAGGGATAAGAATTATGTAGAATAGTTGTAGGTTAGCAGTCAATAATAGTAAATAACAAGGACAATGGCACCTAGGTTAATTTCATAAAGAGAAAATGGTTGCTTGACATTTAATTTATTTTTACCGACTGACTTAACAATCAATCCAATTTATTCCAAATAGATCTGAATCTCTCCACCTTCCTACTTGAATCAAAGCCTTTTCTATAAAAAAAAAATTAACAAAAATATCCTAAAATATTTATGAAATTAGGAAAACCAAAACAATTTTGAATTGGGGGGCGGAGCCAATAGCCGAGGCAGCAAGACGACTTTTAACAGAGCTCCTGCAGTGGGACTTAATAAAGTAGTATTTGAAACAAGAAATAGAATCCTAAACTACAATTTCTTTTGTACTTAAGCCCTAGAATTTGTAGCAGCTAACACAGGTTTTCCTGCCAGAGTGTTTGGCGTTGCAACAGCACAGAGATCATTCTGGCCTGCCAAGATACACGGAGTAAGCCGCCATTATATGAAACATCTACGCATTATAGCTATTGGCAGAACTACCTTTCTTTTTTTTTCTTTTTTTTTATATATACTCAAACCCAGACTCAAGATAACTTATGGAGAAGCAAATTGTGCATGGGCTACGCAACTTACTAATTTCCATGGAAGCCCACCACCAAGAACTCATGGAAGAACTGAAAATAGCTATGAACATAAAAAGAGACTCATCGATTCTATGGGGATCAGAGGAAGCTGCCAGACCCTGCGTCCTGAGTATCCCATACCATGGAAGAGAAGTACCTCAAGACCTGAAGGAAGGAAGTTGCGAGGATGAGCGGAGTGCTGAGCCTGCTTCAGGGGACCGAACGGATTACTTTCAGCCATATAGTTCTCTGAGGCCCATTATCTCTGAAACGGAAGATACACTGCACTCTGATGTGCAAACGCAAGAACACTCACCATGGTCTAATGCAGTGGAAGCGGAGACACACCATGCTATAGCTGCGTGGCAGCTCAAAAAGTTTATTACGTCGGATGGCTGTTACTTTGGGGCACAGAGTGGGGGACCGCTCGCAGGATCTCCTGCACGCAAAACCCGAGTCAGTATGATTGGCTTTCTAGTCTGTGTTGCCGTGATACCTGAGAGGTTATGGGCTGTGCGAAATGTACCGATCCATGTGCTGAGGAGTCGCAGGATAGGAGTGGGGTAAGCCTGTGCTAGCAGCCCCGATATCTCCAGAACCCCACTTTCGCTTATTTGTAACCGAACTTGCAGTTGCAGTGTGGATTCTTGTGCGATTTATCCAGTCCTTATGAGGGGCTTTTCATTTGACATTATTCAGCTGTATTCTTGAACTATAAGGGTATTTGCATCATGTTATTTTACATTACTCTGTGAAATGTTTATTGCGGACATTCTCTGAAGCATTTGGTTCCCAGGTTGACTGGCCCTTTTAGCAGGCTTCCTTATAGGTGTTTTATTGTTAGCACTGCTCTCAACCTGGAGATGTGTAGTTTCTCCGCAGGTTACATGAACGGTACCTCCTCTCCAGCCAATACTATAGATTTAGTGGACTTCCTGGTAAATAAGACGTAGTTTTTGCTAATTGAGTCTTGGAAGAACTTGGGACATGAGAGCATTAAAATGATTGCCTCACCAGGCCACCAACGGACTGGAGTGGGTTAGAATAGAGAGGACACATTAGCTGAGCGCATACCAGAGCTATAATCGCTATCTATAGTTGTTTATTTTTCCTAATGAGACCCTAGCATCTTCTTCACCTTGGACCATAATGCCCTAATAATGTTGCATATGTTAGCAGATAAATGTTTGTTTCTCTCATTTCCCTTTCTTATACAGTGCCAGATCGCTATACAAAGTTTAAAATGCGCATACGTTTTTGAGCCGTCACATGTTTGTATCTGTATTACAAGTAGATGGGTGGACCATAGCTCTTCTGGGAGACAGAACATCACACACTTATAGATCTGACTATTGACATATCTTTATATGCACCTTCACATGATATAAGCTTAGACTGAGGAGGGACATATATCACTCAAGTACCTGCTTGCGCAAATGATCACTAAAATATTTATATGCGCATGAAAGACCGGGGAGATCCTCATTACAGTCTCTTTAAGATGCAATATACTGGTTAGTCTCTACTTGTACACATGTTAGATGTCGCCCTTTTTTTTATTTTTATATATAGCTCTGTGAGATAGTGGGAGAGTACGTAACCATCTTATCTATATTATAGTTATCCTTTATGTATAACTCCGTTACGTTTTCGATTGTATGTTTACATTCCACATATGTTCAGTAGTTAGACACCTAACATTGACTCCTATTCAAGACATATGCACGTAGCAAGTAGGAGTCTATGTCATATAGGTAATTTATATATCTAACTATCTATGCTTAGTATTAAAAGCTATTCCAAATAAGATAAAATACCTAATTTGGTTACCTAGTTAGACTCACTCCATTTTACTTTTTCTAGACTGATAGTTCACATGGCGCATATACACTATATCCCACTAGTATATCCATGGTTTATTTTCCCTCATTCCGATATACTCAGTTGTTTGGGTTTCTGTTATTGTCACCTAAATGGTGTGTTGTTCTTATTCTATATGTTATTCCCTTTTATTATTAGTGACTGTAAGACTGTCATCACTAGTCTCTTTATAGTTCCGTCCACATTATCAGTATATATTACTTGTTTATGCTGAGCCTCTCTCCTCCCTTTCCCGCCGGTGCTTGCTGCCTGCGGGTCATATCCTTATTCCTTTTTCCAGCATCGCCTATAGATGGCACTCCCCTAGGAGAGGGGCTCATCCAGAGATTCCCTATGCTCTAAATATCCCAATGTTCCCCTTTCCACATAACGCTGCAGGGAGACTGCTGAATCCTATTATCCCCCATGCTTAAGTTTTAGATCTCTCTCCACTACATTTTCTACATGTTTGTTATAACTTTCTCTTTATCTAGACAGAACACCTTATTTAGATAATTACTCTAACCTAATAAAGCTCTGCCCCTCACAATTGGTTATTCAAACAATGGATCCTCCCTGCGAAGCCCACCCTTACAACCGTATAATGAGTCTTTTCATACCTGCCCTCCTGCCCTGTTTGGCTCCGCCCCCCCCCATTCCCTTCCCCACTCCACTTCGAGCGGCTTTTGCCCGCTGCGTTCCCTTATCCCTCTCCCCGCTAATTTGGTCCATAAGTGGCCAAACATAAGCCAACCCACATCGATCCTACTTTTACTAGCTTATAAATCCTCTTCATGACGATGTGGAGAATATACTCTATTTCCCCTCACCCCCACAAAACCAACCCCCCCTTGCTTCTATATTTTTTTTTTTTTATAAATATCTTATGGTAAGGCTATCTCTTGCAAGGTGGGGTCATTTCTAGTCTACATACCATATAAAATATAAAAATGAGGTCTTAATTTTGATAGTCCAAACCCTTTGCTAATACCTTTAGTACCTGTGATTTACATACCCCCTCTATCCAGCTTTATTGCCTAGTAAACCTTCTTGCTTCTTCATAACATTAACCAACTATAGTCTCTCCACCCTTTTACTACTCTTTATTGAGCCTTATCTTTTTTTTTTTTTTTTAAACTCATACATGCATACTATGTTGGCATAATGTGTATTGTTGATTTGGCAATTTCTGGGTAATAGCACTGTACTCTTCATCTATGTCACTATTTTTGGATGTATCACAACTGTTAAATTTACTTATGACTTCAATAAAAAATTATTTCAAAAAAAAAAAAAAAAAATTTGAATTGATATGGTCATGGGAGAGAGTTTGGTCTATTAAGATACACTGCAAGCCGTTCATAGACTGCAATGAGAAAATTATACAGAGCTTTTTATTTTACAAAATATCTAAAAAAACATGTTTCTTGTGAGAAAATAAACCTGCTTTATGGATGTGGATCAGTGTGGTTTCTAGATTTGCTATCTTTTTAAAAAAAAATAAAAAAAAATAAAAATCCATCTTTCTCTGACCTGCATCACATTTTTTTTCCTTAGGAAGAAAAGTGAAGGCCCCTATCTCACCTGCCAAAGATTCCATGCACTTATCCAAATCTCCTGGCTCCCTATAAAGATTTTCTACCTCCATAGCCCATTCGCTATAAATCCTGCTTCTTACAATAGCACATTTGCTGGTTCTATAAAGCAGCCCCTTGCTTTTTTCAAATCAAGGATTTATTTTATGCCAAGTGACTGGACGTATCACACACTCAGACAGAGCTCATCCTCTTATCGGCATAAGAGTGCTTCAGAGATTACTTTATGAGAAGCACTGAACCACTCAGCTCGGTCCCAAGTGCTTAAGTGCAAACTCATTTCCACAGATAAGAGCCACTCTGAGCTTATAAAAAGTCAGACCAAGAAGCAATCAAATACATTACTTTCACAGCTGAATTTTTTTTTTTTTTTATTAACATCTATATACATTTATTAAATATAGATACGTAGAGAAACAAGAGGAAAATATGTTCAGGGACCATGGAGCTTGGATCCTGAACATTTGTAAGGTAGAATGTATTTCTAAATAGGCCCCTCCCTCCTTTATAAATAAATAAAATCTGTCTAATTGTACTGATAACCTATCTACAAGCCAGAAGTTGTTTTTTTTTCTCTCCTACAGATCTGTTTATTCATTTCCTTGTGGACCTCACAATGCTTTTTTGGCACCATCTACCCTATTTTATATAGTTACTATTAAACGATTAGCATGAAAAATATTCGCTTAGAGTTCTCTTTATTTTCTAGAACTGCTCTATTTATTGACTATAGCATTAGCAACCAAATACAGACAAGCTTAATTTAATCAAGATTGGCGCAGAATTATATTTGTTTTTTTCCTTTGTCAGATTCTAATCCAATACCTGACATTTTTACCAATGGTGCACAGTATTTAGTTTTCTAATTATAAAAAGGGATAAAAGGACAGTTCTAAAGATTCACAAGCAAAGTAGCAACTTTGCATATAAATGTCTATATGATTCATAGATTCAGTATGATTCAAAGGATGAATAGAAACATTTCTTTATGCAAATATATCAGAATTACATAAAAATGCATGTTTGAAAGAATTTATAATGGTTTTGATAGTAATTATGGACTTGGGAAAGTGCACTCATTTCAACAGGTGTGCTACTCTATTATAAATCAGCGTCACTGCGTTCCCCTACTCATGTATCCAGCACTACAAAAATTGGAAACTCTTTAGAATTACATGATAAATAAATGTAGGCAATTTTGCACCACGGAATCAAAAATATTTGAACAGTTTGAACAATTAATTATTTGTGGTCTATACCAATGTATACACATTTTTGCAAAACTGCTCCCCCATAAAAGCTTATTTGTATTCGCAAACAAAAACAGAGAAGTATGTAAAACAATCTGACTTCTGCTTCAACTGCTAAAATTCCTGAACTCCCTTTAAAAAAAAAAAATATAAAAATATATATATACAATATATATATATATATATATATATATATATATATATATATATATATATATATATATATATATACACACATACATATAGCAGGTATTGGCAGGTGCACTCTCACTAACACTTTAGTTCCAAATGCCAGGGTGCTAGAATATGGAAATCAGGAGAAAGCACTCACTGGTCTTGACAATACTGGATTTATTCAGTAACGTTTCGGGGAATACACCCCTTCATCTGGATTTATTCAGTGACGTTTCGGGGAATACACCCCTTCATCTGATGAAGGGGTGTATTCCCTGAAACGTCACTGAATAAATCCAGTATTGTCAAGACCAGTGAGTGCTGTCTCCTGATTGATTTATATTATATATATATATATATATATATATATATATATATATATATATATATATATATATATATATATATTTATAAAAAAATGTATGCTTCACACTTTCAACATAAAGTGAAAAAAAAAGAAAAAGGAAAGAAAACTAAGAACAAAACTAAAGGTGGAACATGACCAAGCATCTAGGGTTATAAATAACCATACAATACATTTTGTTGGTTATAACAAGATCAATAGATCACCAGCACTCAGCCCCAATGCCCTACTTACAATACCATCAAAATGAAGAGCAGTTTATCTGAATGAATTCAATAGCATTCCTGATTTTATCTACATGAAATGAAAAGTTGACTTTTTACATAAGATAATAAAGGTGCCCAATCCTATTCCCACCTTTATTTTTAATTAGGCTCAAAGTCAAAGCTAAAACCCTAGCTGGGCATTAAAAAAAACAAAAAAACAATTTATGCTTACCTGATAAATGTATTTATTTCCGGATATGGCGAGTCCATGGAATCATCAATTACTAGTGGGAATATCACTCCTGGCCAGCAGTAGGCGGCAAAGAGCACCACAGCAAAGCTGCTAAATATGTCACTTCCCTTACCCATAACCTCCAGTCATTCAGCCCGAAGGGAAAATGGGAAAAGAAGGTAACACAAAGGTGTAGAGGTGCCCGAGGTTTTAGTTAAAAATAACTCTTAAAATAAAGGGTGGGCCGTGGACTCACCATATCCGGAAATAAATAAATTTATCAGGTAAGCATAAATTATGTTTTCTTTCCTAAGATATGGTGAGTCAACAGAATCATCAATTACTAGTGGGAACCAATATCCAAGCTAGAGGGCACAGATGATAAATAGGGAGGGACAAGACAGGTAACCTAAACAGAAAGCACCACTGCATGAAGAACCTTTCTCCCAAAAGAAGCCTCAGCTGAGACAAAATTTCAAATTTTTCAAAACGGTATGCAAGACTGAAATCCAAGAAAAACATCAGAACATCTATCAGGACGGTCTGCAGATCACATGACCATAAATCGTACCTTTGAAACTTGGCGTTCTGTCGAATTGCCCACAGAAGCCAACTCCTGAAACCCCCCATGTGAGGGTCTACCTAGAGAACACTTCCGGATGGAAATGCTCACTCCCAGGATGAATTATCAGTCTGTTTAGAAGTCCGACTCAGAATTGTCCACCCCTGGAAAGTGGATGACCGACAGCAAATGTGAGCTTCCTCCCACTGAACAATCCAAGTCAACTCCTACATGGCTAAGGAACCCCTAGTTCCTCCCTTATGGTTGATATAAACCCTAGAGGTGATATTGTCCAACTGGAACCAAGCCAGGAACGACTGAGGTCAAGTCATCACAGCATTGGGAATTGCCATCAACTCCAAGATGTTTAAAGAGGAGAGCAGATACTTCAGAGTCCATAATCCTTAAAGACCCAAACAGCTTACCAGCCCAGCAGGTTGGCATCCGTGTTCACATCACCCAGGAATATCTCCAGAAACACGCGCCCGGAGATAGATACCCCTGAAAAAAATACTATGGAAGAAAGTCTCTTGTCATCTGATCTTAATCTATCCTTTAAGACAGATCCAAAAGTTCTCTATGTCATAGAAAATAGCAAAAAGGAATGATGTCCATGGAATACCATCAGATCAATTCCCTCCATACACAGGGTCACAGAAAAGTGAAGAAAAATCAACTGCAGCTAAATCTAAACTCCCAACTTCCTGGTTGCAAGATGGCTAAGCTAGCCACCGGCCACTAAAACTTACTGTTGGCCGGACAGACTGCAGAGTGGGGAAAATAAATAAATCCTTGATTTTCTGACCTCTGAAAGACATCTCCTAGATAAAGAATCAAATAAAAGGTCTAAGCATACCGCACCTGGTGTTCCCAGACGGTCTCCCATCCAGGTACTGACCAGACCTGACCCTGCATAACTTACAAGATCAAATGAAATCAGGCGCATTCAGGGTATTGTGGCAGTAGTCCCAAATAAATTTCCCTTGTGGATAGAACAAGGAAACTCTTCTCCAGATTCATTTCCCATCCCCGGAAAAGAAGATTGGACAAGATCTCTTAAAAGAGAGTTAGCTCAAAGTCAGGATGATACCTGAACTATATATTGTCCAGAAAAACACACTAGCAATATCCCAAGACCTAAAGGTCTGTCAGGGATGGCGCAAACTAGGAAAACTAGAGAAAATTCTGATTAAGGAAACAATAAATCTCTCAAGTCTAAATTCGTTATAAACAGGCCCACTAGAACCAAAGGAGAAAGTATACAATTTTGAAGGACAGAATCTGAAATATATGAGGTAAATACCTATATCCCGTTCCCAAACTGGAACTGTCACTCCAGAGATGAAGACCCTGAATCCAGTTCAAGGAATGCCTCTCATCAGATACTCTAGAAAGAGAAATCCTCCCCTGGGAGGAAAACTTAGATTGGACTTGAAAAGGCATGACCCAAACAAAGTCTCATCCATAAAAGGAGACACTAGAAGCATGTATTTGGAGGAAACAGAAAGAATTGAATCTGCAACTGCAGAACTATAAAGCCTAGACTGTACCACTAAACCACAGGTAGGCTTCTCAGCAGACCATAAATTTCAGCCACAATGCCCGGCGGCTAGTACAGCAAGTCTAATAAGACAAGACATTGCTCTAAATGAACAATTAAACCTGCAGCTTCTTACCGATATCAGAAAGAAAACTAGATTATCTCTGCAGAGATCTAAGTTATCGGATTAAAAGTAGAAAGTTCCCTTCTACTAAAGACACCGTGCATTTCAAGAGAGACAGCGACAGAAAATCCTAAAAAGGACGCGAGACAGGGAAAAATATCCCCAGATTCTCTATAACAATCCTGTTAATATCTCACAGCACATCTAGAACCCTTCCAGAGAGGAAAGAAAAATATATAACTGATAAAGTTCTTAAAACTCCAAAAGAAAGACAACGATAGGGATCGGTGTCATCCAGTCAGCCAAGACCTCCTGATAATATAAGAGGCTTTGAAGCAAACAACTGAAGGATACCACTTCAGTAACAGATGAAGGAATTATACTGTCCAGATCGGAGATTTCAGCCTCAGAAACTACCGACAAATCCTCCCCCCTTCTTGGAAGAAGACAAACCTGCGTAGCAGCAATGTGGAGCACAAACCCTCTTATCCGAGACTTAAAATGTCCTCTTGCCTTTTCCCTGAAGCAAAGGAAAACAGACCAAGCCACAGATACCGCAGAAGATACCTGAGCTTGCAACTTCTGTAAGCAAATACACTCCTCAAGGAGATTGAGAGGAACCACAGGGCACTGCATGTGATGCCATATAGGCTTGGAACATAAAAGGAGAAAGCTGTGGCAGTGCCTTAACAGCAACATCCTTGGAGACATGAAGTTCAAACCAATTTGTACATTTAATAGCATTTGCGAAATCAGAGGTACAAAAAAAATGTTTAAGCCAATTCTTAGTTGAGCAAGCCTTCCACACAACTTCAGCATCAGTAGAAGGAATTATACTGCCTGAATATGAAATTTCACCCTAAGATGCACCCGAAGAATCTTCATCCTCAGACTTCTGAGAGGAAATACTTTGATTAGCCACTTCAGGATCAGAAACCTTACTTACTGTTTCTTTAAAATTTCCATTTTCCCTGCAGCATGGGAAAAGCAGACAGCGCCTCAGATACCACAGAAGATACCTGGGCAGTAATATCTTGCAAAATAACTCCAGACGGAGCATGAGAGGAAACGCAGGGCACTGTATGTGCAGATGAATAGGATTGGGACGCTTGAGGAGAAAGCTGCGACACATCTGAAACAGGAGGCTACTGAACAGCATCCACCTTAGCTAATGATAGTTCAGGGTCAAAAAGTCTATTTCTATAAGCTAAAGTTCTTTCAATACATGAACAAAAAGGTAGTGGGGGTTCCACCTGGGTGTCAAAACACATAAGCTACAGGTAACATCCTGCACAGCCTCCTGATCCATAATACAAAAAGAAGAAGAAAAAAAAAATATTGTTAAAAATCTTTTAACAAAGGATATAATACAGAACCAAAAAAACGTTCTAAAATAAATGTTCCCTTTAAATTTACCAAATCAAGAAAACATACCCCAGGCAACATATGTACACCCCTGCACGCCGTAGCTTGATAAGTCGAGTCCTAGCAGGAAATAAAATGTATAACTTCTATACTAGCCAAAACCTTGCAGAATATAATGAAAAGGATTTCAAGTTGTTCAGTATCACCTAATCTGCAATCACCATAATAAAAAAAAAGCCATGGTCTGATTTGTGTAATTTGCCCATTACTGACCACAGATAACTACTGAAAAGGCAAAGTCCTGTTCAGGAACTGCAATTACATGCATTTTATCTACAAACGTAGTCGCTTCCCTGTTTAGGGAGTACCTGTGATTAATTCAAAATGACAGAAGGGAGGGAGAGAATAGGAAAAGCAAAAATAAAAGTTCAATTCATTGGATAGAAACAGCTTGGTAGTGACATAATTATGTGGGACGTGGCTTAATTCCGTACAGTTAACCCGTGTCTATTTAATATTTATACATTCTCGTAATGCCAATATCACCAGCAGTCTATTGTGACTATCTGATGGAAATACAAATTGCACACTATTTTGGTAACAAAACAAAAAATTGGCGGAAAAAAAAGGCAAAAATGTTTCTAGTCAAACTTGAAAGAAAGTGACCTAAATACTAAAGCATTTCAAGTATAATTTAAGTGCTGAGTGGCAGGATGGCCTGAATGAGGGGACAAACACCCTCAAACCCTACAGACACACTGGTTTTCGGTTATACAGGGTGTGAGAGCAGTGTTCAATCCAATCCTCAGGACACATTGAGGGGCCGATGCTATAACGCTCTCTGGGGTGGTGAGATTCTAGAAGAGTGCTCGCCAGTCCTATTTCCTTGTTGTAATTCTAGAAATCCACTTTTTACCCTAAATACAGTGGGTCTTGCTAAAGGGCATATACTGCATTTTCATATGGAAATGAGATGATACATTACAAAAGTGCACAGAGAAAATCGTAAATTAAAAATCATACAAAACTAATAATTGAACCATTCACACAAATACGAAGGAAAAAAATTGCATTAAGATGCATCACAAATCTTAACAAAATGGTTTACCAAAAATTGTATTTTATTTAAAGTGTCAGTAAACCTAAAAAAATAATGTTATATAATTCTGCACATAGTGCAGAATTATATAACATTATTTTAGTGTTATCATTATAGAACCTTTTTTGAGCGGGTCTGTTTTTTTTACTCAGCGCATCGGGCCAGCTGTATAGTCACAGCCCGGCCCGACCGTGCCATAAGACTAAGTGCAGCTCGCTCCTGCTCTGTCTGACAGTGGGAGCGAGCTTCACTTAATGCTGGCCCGATGTGCTGAGTAAAAAAAACAGACCCGCTCAGCAGAGAGCGGGTCTGTAAAACAGGCATATTTTTAAAAAATTAAAATGGAAAAAAAGGTTTAATAATGATAGTGCAGAATTATATAACATTATTTTAGTGCTATGTGCAGAATGATATAACATTTTTTAGGTTTACTGTCCCTTAAAAAAAAAAAAAAAGTCTGTAGTACAGTTTGTATACAATACATTTAACACTAAATACATTTAATGCACCCTCCTTCAATTATGGGTGCCGCCGTTATGGAACCTAGGTTTTTCTGCAAGAATCTGGAGAGTTGCTGCACATGTCAGCACTTACAACTACATGGAATAAACTCAATAAAATGTATTTCGTGTTTAAAGGGACAGTCTAGTCAAAATTAAACTTTCATGATTCAGCTTTTATCATCAAATGTGCTTGTTCTTTTGGTATTCTTTGTTGAAAGCTAAACCTAGGTAGGCTCATATGCCAATTTCTAAGCCCTTGAACGTTGCCTCTTAACTCAAAGCATTTTGACAATTTTTCATAGCTAGTTCAGGTGCGTCATATAGGTAACATTGTGCTCTCTCCGGTGGAGATATTTATGAATCAGGACTGATTGGATAAAATGCAAGTAGGTGAAAAGAACTGAAATAAGGGGACAGTCGGCAGAGGCTTAGGTACAAAGTAATCACAAAGGTAAAAAAAGTACATTAAAGCATAACAGTGTTGGTTATGCATAACTGGGGAATAGGCAATGGGATTATCTTCTTTATAAACAACAATTATACAGTAGACTGGCCCTTTAAGGCTGATGACAGGGAGCAGAGATGAGGATAAACACTATTTTGGGCAACCAGTTTGGAGAAGCTAGGATTCTAAATGATTCTTGAAAGCAGGCACATTATTTTTTACAACAATTTAGTTACTGAATAAGCAGGGTGAGTTTTACATTAACAGACCTCATCTTGCACCTGTTCTGCTCCTTCCCCAATGGAAGATTTAAACAACCTTGGGGTAATGCTGTAATTAGCCGTCTCTAAACAAACTGCATGTTCCAACCTGTATGTATTCCCTAGAAACTAGCATCACTAATATCTTCAGGAAATAGGGATGCTGCTCACTGGGCATGCATTCCCAAGAGGGCATCTCTAGCACAAGATGCAGGCAATGGCGTCTTATACACGTACAGCCTCTAATTCATTCAGGGATCATAAATCCTAATATAATATATACACACAAATAATAATACTTGTGTGATACTTTACAACCTTAGTTAACTCTTTCAATTCTGCCTTCAAGTTTCACACTCAAACCCCATTGTTTACATATATGAAAAAATGAATATCCTGGTTTACATTCAGAAGAATGCATCTCTGAATGATAGACCATGAGTCTGGCTACAGCAGACACAGCATTTAATGTGCAACAATTTCAATCAACTGATGGTTGTTTGCACGTGTGAGTGAGTGTAATAGGCACGCTCATGCCTAGAACGTCAGATATCACATGCAAGTGGCTCCCTATTGGTCAGACCAGGTAAGGTAGGCATCTATGTTTAATGAATAAGCAGTGGTTTCTGCTCGAGACCAGCAGTGCTTTGCAGGTCCAAAGTGGTACATCTACTGTGTGTTTAACACCTTTGCGGGGGTTAAACACACAGTACTGCAGTGTTGATAGTCTTACAATTACATGCGATAACAAATTAGAGCATGTCATTTTTTTTTATTTTTTTTTTACTATTATGGACCTTTCATTTCAGAAAAGAAAAAGCAAACTGGTTAATTGAACACAGAGTTGTAGAACAAAATAGCTACTAAAGTGCTACATTTCAACTGTCTACTAGACAAAGATGGGGACTTGATCATTCTATACCAATTAACAGACCTGAAATAATATCCCTTATAGATTATATGCAGGAAATATTGACCGCTAAGAACATACCCATCAAATTTCATAATTGCATCAAATCTAATTTCATACCTCTTATGCTCCAAATGGATGTTTCTTCAATATGACATGCATAGATACTACCCAACTACCAAGGACATCCTCAGAGGGTAAGGTGGATATACAACAGTAAAGACTTCAATCAATCACATCATCGTGCTAGCTGTTTTCAAATTTAAAGGGCCAGTAAATGCATGATAAAAAGACAATGCAATAACACTGATCTGAACTTCAAATGAGTAGAAGATTTTTTTCTGACAAATTTTAAAGTTATGTCTATTGTCACTCCCCTTGTATCATGTGACAGCAATCAGCCAATCACAAATGCAGATAAATATACTCTATGAATATTCTTGCAGATGCTCAGAAGGAGCTAGAGACTCAAAACATGTAAATATAAAATGACCACATTTTGTTAATGGAAGTAAATTAGAAAGTTGTTTAAAATTACATGCTCTATCTGAATATATGCAATAAAACTTTAAAAATATAAAGTGCCAAACATAGCTGAGAGTGTTAAAAAAAAAAAGTATATATATATATATATATATATATATATATATATATATATATATATATACACACACACACATATATATACACATATATATTATATACATATTATATACATATTATATACACACACACATACCTGAAGACACCTATCCACATATAGCAGACAGCCAAACCAGTACTGAAACATATCAGCAGAGGTAATGGTAGAGGAGTATAATGTAGATCTGTAAAGTGAGGTGGCAGATGAATCCCCACGACCGAATTTACAGAGAGCCTTAGAATTAATTTCCAATAGGTGAAAACATGGCATCATTAGGCAAATACTCCCTTCACATCCCTCAGACAAACGCTGTACTTTGAGAGGAACTGGGCTTCAAAATGCTTAGAAGCGCCTTTCACAGAAGAAATCAAGCACAACTTGCTTCACCATCTTCCAACGAAGGCAAAGTTTGTAAAACCTGAAGTATGAGTGAGGTGGGAGGTGTATTTATAGTCATTTTGAGGTTTGGAAACTTTGCCCCCTCCAGGTATGAATGTATATCCTATACGTCACTAGCTCATGGACTCTTGCCACTTACATGAAAGAAAGTTTAATTTTGACTTGAGTGTCCCATTAAAGAACTGCACTTGGTAAATAAGGAATCCCCTCAAACTAATCACTTTTTTATAAACTGGATACACTACAAAACTAAACTACAGCAGTGATTTCTACAGAAAATATTACCAGCCAGGTGGTGGCAGTGTAATACGGTGAAATGTTATATTTTCTGGGATTTAAAATAAATAGTGCAAACAAACATTAAAAAATATTATCCAAGTTTAGCTTAAATATTGGCTTTCATTTTAGCCAGGTGGTCAGGAAAATCACACAGGTGGTGTGCCCATTTAATAGGTCCTGGAGAAAACACTGCACCTTGTGTGTGACCCATCACTATCCAACAGGTGTTTGAAGACTTCCTACAGAAAAAAAGAATCATCCACTTAAAAAAAAATAAAAAAAAAATCTATCAAGACAAGATATTTCTTTGCTTGTCCTGTTCATATGCTGTGCAAGCTAGAAGATAGACTGCATTAATAGCTTTATCTAATGTATTGGCAATTATGTTTTATGTAAACTTCAAATAAAAAAAATAAAAAATTATAACTTTGCTTATTTTTAAATAACATTATGCTGATTTTCAGACTCCTAACAAAGCACCAAAAAGTTTTAGATGTATACAGATGTCTACAGACTCCTGTATGTGTAATGGGTCTTTTCAGATGCAGGGGAGTGTCTGCTGTTCCTGCTTTTTCAGCCCATTTCAGTGGGTGTCCCAGCCTAACCTCATCAACAGTGCTAAATTGGGAGCTTTTAAGTATGTTTTTAAAAGGGTTTTTATATCAGTATCTGTACATATTCTTCTTTAGAGTGTAGTACATGAAGTTATATGAACATTTGGTGTAAATTGTCCCTTTAAAGGATTTTCTTTCATGATTCAGATAGAGCATATAATATTAAGCAACTGTCTACTTTATTTCTATTATGAAATGTTCTTCATTCTCTGTATTTTTTTGTTAAAAAGCATGGACGTAAGCTCAGGAGCATGCACATGTATGGAACACTATTTGGCAGCAGTTTTGCAAGAGCACTAGATGGTAGCACTCTATTCTGCCATGTAGTGTTCCAGACACCTAGCTAGGTAGCTCTTTAGCAAATAATACCATGGCACATTTGATAAGTAAATTGGAACTTTCTGTTTTTTTTTTTTATTGTATGCTCTAAATCACAAACCATTTGGGGGTTTCAAATCCCTTTAAATATGTTGCTATGAAGCTGGTTCTTTCCAACATTATTTACCTCACTCTGAATAAAGATTATAAACACTTTCTCTTATGAGATCTCTCCTCTTCAGCTTTTACCTTCTAACTTTTGAAGTAAATAGAGTCACAGGTGTAACCAACCCAGGGAAGCAGACATGTCCATAGATAAAACAGAGCCATGAAAGAGATACAGATCATATTTCATTGTACAATCCCATACTATTCTATTTTATAAGTCAAGTCTTTGAGTCACATATCGACATCTCTTTAATTTTTTTCTATACAACTAGATGTGTGTGTATATGTGTGTGTGTATATATGTCTAATCAATAAATAATTGAAATTGTCCAGAGGGTATATTTTTATCCATTTCGGATGGTGTCCGCTTTTTGCGTGTAAATAACCCGTTTGTGTCGGTTTCCTTTGTAAATAATTTTGTGCCGATTTTATCATCCTTAATGAACATGGTGATGTCTAAGAAGTGTATTTGTTATTGATTCCACTCCTTTGCAAATCTTAAATTGAAATTGGTCTGGTTAATCATATCTACAAATTCATTAAATACGGATGTATCTCCCTTCCAAATTATTAGGATATCGTCAATGAATCTTTATCAGTGTATAATATCAGTAAAACGATTCTTTTGCCATGTCATCAAACATGCCCATATCTAGATTTGCGAACTTAGTCCCCACAGCAGTACCTGTTTTTTGGATGAAGATTGTATCTTCAAAGGAGAAGTAATTTTTTGCAAGGATGAATTCGATTGAATCACTTAAACAGATTTGTTTTTTGTTGATATTGTTCCTTAAAGAGTATTCAATTGCCTCTATTCCTTTTTTGTGAGGGATGGATGGGTACAGGGCTGATACATCAAGTGTGGCAAAGGCATAGTCATCTTCCCATTTGATTGTGTCTAATTTTGTAAGTAAATGAGGAGTGTCTCTTATATATGATCTTAGTTTCGGAAATAGCGGTTGAAGGAAATAATCAACATATTGTTAAATATTATTGGTTACATTTCCTATGCCCGATATAATTGGCCTGCCTGGTGGATTTCTTTTATCCTTATGTATTTTGGGTAGGTGGTAAAACGTTGACATTGTAGGATTTTCTATTTTAAAGCATATTTTGTTCTTTAAAGCTCTGTTCAGAAGGACATTGTATTTCATTAAGAATTTTTCTGTGGGGTATTTTTCCAATATTTCATATGTTGTCTTGTCTGAAAGAAGACGAGTCACCTCCCCTATATATGCTTCTCTGTCTTGAATGATAATTGGTCCACCTTTATACGCCTCTCTGAATATTATTGATGAGTCTTCGCTGAGTATTTTCAGTGCTTTCTTTTCTTTAATACTGAGATTATTTTTCTTGATACTATGTTTCACACAATTTGTCCAAGTCATTCAAGACTAGATCTTTAAATAAATTTATGAATTTACCTTTTGAACGAGCGGGATAAAAGATTGATTTTGGTTTGAAATTGCTATGTTCAATCTCAAAATCTATTGTGGATTCCGTTGTGTACTCAAGGTCCAGAAAAGTCTGAAAAGCCTACCCATCTCCTTGGGTTAATGTGATTTCATCCTTGTTTGGGTTCTCAATCCTCACAGTTTTTATATATTTTTTTTTGTTTTTTGCTGCTCTTTTGAAAAATCTCTTTGTAAAAAGTCATTTTTCTTATGAATTTGTTTATATCTATAAACAAAGTGAATGGGTTGGGACCTAACATTGGGGCAAAGGATAGTCCCATTTTTAGAACCGTTTCTGTTTCCGTAAGTGATTTTTTTGAAAGATTAAAAGAGAACAGTTTCATTAATTGTTTACAGTTTTGAAATATAAAACTGTCACGCATTCAGTTTAGTGGGACTTAGTACCAGTGGCATTTGATAGATTTATCATCATTGTTTAATATCCGTTTTTTAAAACATAGTTCCATTTTTTATCTTGAGCATCAATTTAAGCATTTTTTATTCTTACCCATCGTTTAAAAAAAATAAAAAAATATTTCTATCTATATTATTGTCTGGGTTCTGACTTTTTCATACTTTATACGAGTTAGATCAAGCCAGAAAACCCAGACCCAGAATAAAAACACATTATTTTATATTCTATTTTAGATCTTTTATCTTATACAGCCTCAATATCTGAGAGATTTTTTCTTTTCTCAGTTTTTAATAGACTAATTAAAAAACAGAATTTATGCTTACCTGATAAATTACTTTCTCCAACGGTGTGTCCGGTCCACGGCGTCATCCATAACTTGTGGGAATATTCTCCTCCCCAACAGGAAATGGCAAAGAGCACAGCAAAAGCTGTCCATATAGTCCCTCCTAGGCTCCGCCCACCCCAGTCATTCGACCGACGGACAGGAGAAAAAAAGGAGAAACCATAGGGTGCCGTGGTGACTGTAGTTAAAGAAAGAAATTTATCAAACCTGATTAAAAAACCAGGGCGGGACGTGGACCGGATACACAACGTTGGAGAAAGTAATTTATCAGGTAAGCATAAATTCTGTTTTCTCTAACATTGGTGTGTCCGGTCCACGGCGTCATCCATAACTTGTGGGAACCAATACCAAAGCTTTAGGACACGGATGAAGGGAGGGAGCCAATCAGGTTACCTAAACAGAAGGCACCACGGCTTGCAAAACCTTTCTCCCAAAAATAGCCTCAGAAGAAGCAAAAGTATCAAATTTGTAGAATTTGGCAAAAGTGTGCAGGGAAGACCAAGTCGCTGCCTTACATATCTGATCAACAGAAGCCTCGTTCTTGAAGGCCCATGTGGAAGCCACAACCCTAGTAGAGTGAGCTGTGATTCGTTCGGGAGGCTGCCGTCCGGCAGTCTCGTAAGCCAATCGGATGATGCTTTTCAGCCAAAAGGAAAGAGAGGTAGCAGTAGCTTTTTGACCTCTCCTCTTGCCAGAATAAACGACAAACAGAGAAGACGTTTGTCTGAAATCCTTTGTTGCTTCTAAATAGAACTTTAAAGCACGTACTACATCTAAATTATGTAACAAACGTTCCTTCTTTGAAACTGGATTCGGACACAAAGAAGGCACAACTATTTCCTGGTTAATATTCTTGTTGGAAACAACCTTTGGAAGGAAACCAGGTTTAGTACGCAAAACAACCTTATCTGAATGGAACACCAGATAGGGCGGATTACACTGCAGAGCAGATAACTCAGAAACTCTTCTAGCAGAAGAAATAGCAACCAAAAACAGAACTTTCCAAGATAACATTTTGAATGTAGAGGTTCAAACGGAACCCCTTGAAGAACTGAAAGAACTAAATTCAGACTCCAGGGAGGAGTCAAAGGTCTGTAAACAGGCTTGATCCTGACCAAAGCCTGAACAAAAGCTTGAACATCTGGCACAGCTGCCAGTCGTTTGTGTAACAAGACAGATAAAGCAGAAATCTGTCCTTTTAGAGAACTCGCTGATAATCCCTTATCCAAACCTTCTTGTAGAAAGGAAAGGATCCTAGGAATTTTAAACTTACTCCATGAGAATCCTTTGGATTCACACCAACAGATATATCTTTTCCATATTTTATGGTAAATTTTTCTAGTTACAGGTTTTCTGGCTTGTACCAGAGTATCTATCACAGAATCCGAAAACCCACGCTTAGATAAATTCAAGCGTTCAATTTCCAAGCCGTCAGCTGGAGAGAAACTAGATTTGGATGTTCGAATGGACCCTGTACTAGAAGATCCTGTCTCAAAGGTAGCTTCCATGGTGGAGCTGATGACATTCACCAGGTCTGCATACCAAGTCCTGCGTGGCCACGCAGGAGCTATCAAGATCACTGAGGCCCTCTCCTGTTTGATCCTGGCTACCAGCCTGGGAATGAGAGGAAACGGTGGAAACACATAAGCTAGGTTGAAGGTCCAAGGCGCTACTAATGCATCCACTAGAGTCGCCTTGGGATCCCTGGATCTGGACCCGTAGCAAGGAACCTTGAAGTTCTGACGAGACGCCATGAGATCCATGTCTGGAATGCCCCATAATTGGGACAACTGGGCAAAAATCTCCGGGTGGAGCTCCCACTCCCCCGGATGGAATGTCTGACGACTCAGGTAATCCGCCTCCCAGTTTTCCACTCCTGGGATGTGGATCGCAGATAGGTGGCAGGAGTGATCCTCCGCCCATTTTATGATTTTGGTCACTTCTCTCATTGCCAGGGAACTCCTTGTTCCCCCCTGATGATTGATGTAAGCAACAGTCGTCATGTTGTCTGATTGGAATCTTATGAATCTGGCCTTTGCTAGTTGAGGCCAAGCCCTGAGAGTATTGAATATCGCTCTCAGTTCCAGAATGTTTATCGGGAGAAGAAACTCTTCCCGAGACCATAGACCCTGAGCTTTCAGGGAGTCCCAGACCGTGCCCCAGCCCATTTGACTGGCGTCGGTCGTGACGATAACCCACTCTGGTCTGCGGAAGCTCATTCCCTGGGACAGGTGATCCTGGGTTAGCCACCAACGGAGTGAGTCTCTGGTCTTCTGATCTACTTGAATCACTGGAGACAAGTCTGTATAGTCCCCATTCCACTGTTTCAGCATGCACAGTTGTAATGGTCTTAGATGAATTCACGCAAAAGGAACTATGTCCATTGCTGCAACCATCAACCCTACTACTTCCATGCACTGAGCTATGGCAGGTCGTGGAACAGAGTGAAGAACTTGACAAGCGTTTAGAAGTTTTGACTTTCTGACATCTGTCAGGAAAATCTTCATTTCTAAAGAATCTATTATTGTCCCCAAGAAAGGAACTCTTGTCGACGGAAACAGGGAACTTTTTTCTATGTTCACCTTCCACCCGTGAGATCTGAGAAAGGCCAGAACGATGTCTGTGTGAGCCTTTGCCTTTGAAAGAGACGACACTTGTATCAGAATGTCGTCCAAGTAAGGTGCCACTGCAATGCCCCTTGGTCTTAGAACCGCTAGAAGGGACCCGAGCACCTTTGTGAAAATCCTTGGAGCAGTGGCTAGCCCGAATGGGAGAGCCACAAACTGGTAATGTTTGTCCAGAAAGGCGAACCTTAGGAACTGATGATGATCTTTGTGGATAGGAATATGTAGATACGCATCCTTTAGATCCACGGTAGTCATAAATTGACCCTCCTGGATTGTAGGTAAAATCGCTCGAATAGTTTCCATTTTGAAAAATGGCACTCTGAGAAATTTGTTTAGAATCTTTAAATCCAGAATTGGTCTGAAGGTTCCCTCTTTTTTGGGAACTACAAACAGATTTGAGTAAAACCCCAGTCCTTGTTCCACAGTTGGAACTGGGTGTATCACTCCCATTATTAACAGGTCTTCTACACAATGTAAGAATGCCTGTCTCTTTATTTGGTTTGAAGATAAGCGAGACATGTGGAACCTTCCCCTTGGGGGTAGTTCCTTGAATTCCAGAAGATAACCCTGAGAAACTATTTCTAGTGCCCAGGGATCCTGAACATCTCTTGCCCAAGCCTGAGCGAAGAGAGAGAGTCTGCCCCCTACTAGATCCGGTCCCAGATCGGGGGCTACTCCTTCATGCTGTTTTGGTAGCAGCAGCAGGCTTCTTGGCCTGCTTACCCTTGTTCCAGCCTTGCATCGGTTTCCAAGCTGGTTTGGTTTGCGAAGCATTACCCTCTTGTCTAGAGGCTGCAGAGTTGGAGGCTGGTCCGTTCCTGAAATTGCGAAAGGAACGAAAATTAGACTTATTCTTGGCCTTGAAAGGCCTATCTTGTGGGAGGGCATGGCCCTTACCCCCAGTGATGTCTGAGATAATCTCTTTCAATTCTGGCCCAAAAAGGGTTTTACCTTTGAAAGGGATATTAAGCAATTTTGTCTTGGAAGATACATCCGCTGACCAAGACTTTAGCCAGAGCGCTCTGCGCGCCACAATTGCAAACCCTGAATTTTTCGCCGCTAATCTAGCTAACTGCAAAGCGGCATCTAAAATAAAGGAATTAGCTAACTTAAGTGCGTGAATTCTGTCCATAACCTCCTCATACGGAGTCTCTCTACTGAGCGACTTTTCTAGTTCCTCGAACCAGAACCACGCTGCTGTAGTGACAGGAATAATGCACGAAATAGGATTGCAGGAGGTAACCTTGCTGTACAAAAATCTTTTTAAGCAAACCATCCAATTTTTTATCCATAGGATCTTTGAAAGCACAATTATCCTCAATAGGAATAGTAGTGCGCTTGGCTAGTGTAGAAACTGCCCCCTCGACCTTAGGGACTGTCTGCCATAAGTCCTTTCTGGGGTCGACCATAGGAAATAATTTCTTAAATATAGGAGGGGGGACAAAAGGTATGCCGGGCTTCTCCCACTCCTTATTCACTATGTCCGCCACCCGCTTGGGTATAGAAAAAGCGTCGGGGTGCACCGGAACCTGTAAGAACTTGTCCATCTTGCACAATTTTTCTGGAATGACCAGGTTGTCACAATCATACAGAGTAGATAGCACCTCCTTAAGCAGTGCGCGGAGATGCTCTAATTTAAATTTAAATGTCACAACATCAGGTTCTGCCTGTTGAGAAATTCTACCTGAATCAGAAATTTCCGCATCTGACAAAACCTCCCTCATGGCCACTAAAGATTGGTGTGAGGGTATGACAGAGCAATTATCATCAGCGCCCTCCTGCTCTACAGTGTTTAAAACAGAGCAATCGCGCTCTCTCTGAAATGCAGGCATCTTGGATAAAATATTTGCTATGGAGTTATCCATTACTGCCGTCAATTGTTGCATAGTAACAAGCATTGGCGCGCTAGAAGTACTAGGGGTCTCCTGCGTGGGCAAAACTGGTGTAGACACAGAAGGAGATGATGTAGAACTATGTCTACTCCATCTGATGAATCATCTTGGGCAACTTTACTATCTGCGGCAGTACTGTCCTTAATTTGTTTGGACGCTATGGCACAATTATCACACATATTTGAAGGGGGAGACACATTGGCTTCCATACATACAGAACATAGTCTATCTGAAGGCACAGACATGTTAAACAGGCTTAAACTTGTCAATAAAGTACAAAAACCGTTTTAAAACAAAACCGTTACTGTCTCTTTAAATTTTAAACAGGGCACACTTTATTACTGAATATGTGAAAAACTATGAAGGAATTGTTCAATTTTAACCAAATTTTCACCAGTGTCTTAAAGCATTCAAAGCATTGCACCCCAAATTTAACCCTTAAAATGAGGAAACCGGAGCCGTTTACGGTTTTAACCCCTCTACAGTCCCAGCTCCAGCCTTTGCTGCGACTTTACCAAACCCAGGGGGGTATACGATACCAAATGAAGCCTTCTAAGAACTTTTTCAACTACTTCCAGACCCACACACATGCAGCTGCATGTACTGCTCTCCAAAGTAACCGCGCAGTAATGGCGCGAAAATGAGGCTCTGCCTACTACAGAGAAGGCCCTTCCTGACTGGGAAGGTGTCTAAACCAGTGCCTGATGCAAAAAAACGTTCCCCAAAGATATAAAGTGTGAATTTCAACACCAAACTGTATAAAATGCCCAAATAAAGCAATCGATCTAGCCCATAAAAGTGTCTACCAGTTTTATAGACCATATTAAGCCCTTTATTCTGTTTGAGACAGAAAGAAAATGGCTTACCGGTCCCCATGAGGGGAAAATGACAGCCTTCCAGCATTACACAGTCTTGTTAGAAATATGGCTAGTCATACCTTAAGCAGAAAAGTCTGCCAACTGTTCCCCCCAACTGAAGTTATCTCATCTCAACAGTCCTGTGTGGGAACAGAAAACGATTTTAGTTACTGCTGCTAAAATCATACTCCTCTCACAAACAGAACTCTTCATCCTTTTCTGTTTCAGAGTAAATAGTACATACCAGCACTATTTTAAAATAACAAACTCTTGATAGTAGAATAAAAAACTACAACTAAACACCACATACTCTTCACCATCTCCGTGGAGATGCTGCTTGTTCAGCGGCAAAGAGAATGACTGGGGTGGGCGGAGCCTAGGAGGGACTATATGGACAGCTTTTGCTGTGCTCTTTGCCATTTCCTGTTGGGGAGGAGAATATTCCCACAAGTTATGGATGACGCCGTGGACCGGACACACCAATGTTGGAGAAATAAATATAATTCTTTTATTTATCGGAACTCAATAAAACAGTGACTACAGCAAGTGTATAGTGAGTCCTTCATTTGTCATTTTTTAAGATTTTATAAAATGTTACTGTGATGAGAGCAGGATGTGATGTCACTAGTTTGTGGGCGGGACTTAGGTCCGGTGTCTGTGTCGCAGTTAGTTTAGTACAATCAACCTGACTAGATGTGTATTAATATGCTCTGCAATAAAATAGAGTTGTGCCATCATTGCTGTGTCCTGCATATGTCCTGCATCTCATGACATGGTGTCAGAAGTTCTGGACTGCGCTTCTGTTCCTGATCGATTGCAATGTCAAAGTTTACCCCACCTGAGCCTTTTGACTTCTCTCAGCCTGCAGCTTGGCCCACATGGCGTCAGCGGTTTCAGCGGTTCAGGATTGCATCCAAACTGAACAAGGAGAGTGGTGAAGTACAAGTTAATTCTCTTTTATACTCTATGGGGAAAGATTTCAATGCTTTTACTTTCCAAGAAGGGGAAGAATTTAACTTTGATATAGTTATGGATAAACTCAGTGCCCACTTTGTGCCCAAAAGAAATGTGATTCATGAGAGAGCTTGTTTTCACAAACGTAATCAGCATGTGGGAGAGTCATTTGTGCGCAGCCTGTATGAACTAGCTGAATTCTGTGAGTTTGTTGTTGCTAAAGAAGAGCAAATCAGAGACAGAATAGTTATTGGGATTGCAGATGCTGAAGTCTCACTGAAGCTGCAGTTAGAGCCTGATTTAACATTAGATGGGGCTATTAGGATGGCCCGCCAGAGTGAACTGGTGAAAAAGCAAAGTGCTGATCTGAGGTCTGAGAGAATTGTGGATGAAGTGCAACAGTCTAGGAAAAATGCTAGTGAAAGGCATAGTGTGAGAGGTAGATCTAAAGTACTGGAAAGGCCTAGAAATGGATGGGCGCAACATGCCCAATGCACGCGGTGCTACCGTGCCCATGATCAGAGTGTTATATGCCCGGCCAGGGATAAAAGATGCAGAAAATTTAACAAAATGGGCCATTTTGAAGTGGTGTGTAAAACTGAATACATTAAGGAGATGCAGGTGGACGGTGACCAGGAGGGTCAGGAAGTGTCTTTCGTGGGGTCCGTTGTGGAACGGCCAAGCTCAGAGGAAGATTGGAAAGTTACTTTTACTGTAATGGGAGACAAAGTTGATTTTAAGATTGACACAGGAGCAGATATCACTGTAATGTCTTTTGCTGAATTTATGAAACTGCCTCGACAGCCCCAGCTGGCGAAGGTTACTACAAATGTCCATAGTCCTGGGGGCCGCATTGATTGTGCGGGGAAATTTCTTGCCAGCTGTGAGTACAAGCAAAGAAAGTTTACCATGTGGGTGCATGTGATTCGAGGTCAGTGTGTTAACAATTTATTGAGCAGAAAAGCAGCCTGTGACTTGGGCCTCGTGGCCAGAGTGAATGAGATTTCCGAAGATATGTTTGGCGAGTTGGGCCTACTGAATTGCAAACCAGTCCGTATAGCACTTAAAAGTGACGCAGTCCCATACAGTATTTCTACTCCTCGTAGAATTCCGTTCTCGCTCATGCCTCAAGTGGAGAAAGAGCTTATGCGCATGAAGTCTATGGGGGTTATTGAAGAGGTTGTTGAAGCGACTGATTGGTGTGCCCCCATTGTTCCAGTTGCAAAGAAAAACGGAAAGGTGCGCATCTGTGTGGACCTGAAAAGGTTGAATGAGGCAGTGAAGAGAGAGATTTGTGCTGCCGACATTAGAAGATATAGCTCAGAAGTTGGCTGGGGCGAAGTTCTTTTCCAAATTAGACGCTTCTAGCGGCTTTTGGCAGATCCCCCTGGATCCAAAGTGCCGCAAACTGACTACCTTTATCACACCGGTAGGTCGGTTCTGCTTCTGCAGACTCCCCTTTGGGATATCCTCCGCTCCTGAAATCTTTCAAAGGGAAATGAGTTCTCTCCTGAGTGGCCACGTGGGCACAGCGGTCATCATGGACGACATTCTAGTGTATGGGTCTACAGTGGTGGAGCATGATCAGTTGAGTTGTGTGCTACAGGCTATCAAAGAGTCTGGGCTGAAGCTGAATAAAGAAAAATGTCATTTTAGGAAAACTGAATTATGCTACTTTGGGCATATCATCAACGGGGATGGCATCAAGCCAGACCCCGAGAAAATTTGTGCTATTGAACAGATGAATAGCCCTTCTGATGTACATGAGCTGAGACAGATATTGGGCCTTGTAAATTACGTGGGCAAGTTTCTTCCAGATTTATCTACAGTTTTACACCCTATCAGAGTTGCTTAAGAAAGACGTTGCCTGGGTCTGGGGACCTTCACAAGAAAAAGTTTCCTGCATGCCAAGTCCCTGCTGGGGTCTGCCCCAGTGCTGGGGTTCTACGACCCTTCAAAAAAGACTGTGGTTAGTGCCGATGCAAGCAGTTATGGGTTGGGGGCTGCACTCCTGCAGCTGAACGAAAATAAACTGCAGCCCATCGCCTACTGTTCACGCACACTGACGGCTGCGGAGTCAAAATACGCTCAAATTGAGAAAGAGTGCCTGGCTGCAGTTTGGGCCTGTGAGCGCTTCCAGCGCTATCTAGTGGGTTTGGAGAAATTTAGTCTGGAAACTGACCACAAACCGCTAGTCCCTCTAATCAACTCTTATGACATTGACAAAACACCCTTGAGATGCCAGAGACTTTTAATGAGACTGCTCAGGTTCAATGTTAAGGCAGTGCATGTGCCGGGGAAACAACTGGTTGTGGCGGATACACTATCCAGGCTCCCGCTGGCTGCTGCTGAAGAATCCTCCACAGAATCGGATGTGAAAGTGTATGTTGATTCAGTTCTGGCCTCTAAGTCCATTTCTTCAAGGAAACTGGAAGAGATAAAGAAAGACATATTTGGACACAGATCTGCAAGAAGTTATAAGGTACATAAAAGAAGGCTGGCCCGAAAGCCGGGCAGCCTGGATGTCTTTAAATGCTTACCAGCCAGAGAGGTCGCAGCTCACGGAGCTGGAGGAGTTGGTGCTGTTCCAAGACCGTATTGTAATTCCTGTCAGCATGAGGAAGGAGATGTTAAACAGGATTCACGATGGCCACTTAGGCATTACAAAGTGCAGAGAAAGGGCAGCTACAGCTGTGTGGTGGCCTGGGATCAGCTCCGACATTGCAAATCACGTGTCTAAATGTGCCTTTTGCCGGGAACGCCGGCCTACTCAGAGAAGGGAGCCCTTGATGTCTACTCCGCTGCCTGCGGGGCCGTGGCAAAAAATAGCTGCTGATTTGTGCGAACTGCATGGGAAAAAGTTCCTTGTTGTGATCGACTACTATTCCAGGTATTTGGAGATTGCACCCCTGAATGATATCACAAGTCAGGCCGTTATCATTCGCCTGAAGAGCTTGTTCGCCCGCTGGGGCATTCCAATGGAGCTAGTGAGTGATAATGGTATGCAGTTCGCTTCTACAGAGTTCAGTGCTTTCAGCAGGGAGTATGATTTTGTACATTCCACGTCAAGTCCACATTATCCGCAGGCCAACGGAATGGCGGAAAGGGCAGTTCAAACAACAAAATTCATTCTAAAGCAATCTGAGCCGTACCTAGCCCTCGTCATACAGGGCGACGCCCATTCAAGCCACCGGGTTTAGCCCGGCACAGCTGATGCTAGGATGCCAGATTCGCACCACTTTACCCTCAGTGGGTGTCTTCAAGCCGCCTGGCCCTGTTCCTCGGGACGAAGTCCTTAGGAGGGATGAAGAGGCCAAAAAGGGTTATCGTTTCTTCTACGACAGGAGACATTCTGTCAGGCCTTTACAGGAACTGAAAGCGGGCCAAAGTGTCAGAATTAAACTGGATGATGAGAAGAAATGGAAGACGCCTGCTACGGTAGTGGGCCGCTCTCCAGAACCAAGGTCTTACACAGTCCTTACGGAGGGAGGGACGGTTACACGCCGTAACCGAAGACATCTTCAGCCTGTACCTGAGAGTCTGGAACTGGATGCCTCAGTACCACCGCCGGTGGGATCCCCTGTTCTAAGAGAGGTGCCTTCCCCTCAGCAAGATCACAGCGGGGATATATCTTTGTCTCCAGCAGACTCTAGTTCACCATCTTCTGTATCAGAGGACAGTTCATGCAAAGTTACATCAAGCGGAAGAGTGGTGAAACTTCCGGCCCGATATAGGGACTGACTTTAGCTAGAACAGTGACCGGAAGTATGGGCAGAATAATCCCATGGTCACTGTGGACTAGGGTAGTCTACCCCGATGTCCAAGTCAGGATGTAATTTATTTGTTCATGTTTTCTAACCTATTTGTTTATATAATGTTCAAAAACAAAAATGTTGTTGTATACTCTGTTTGTGTACCTTGTTATTTGTTATATGCAAATGTATGCTTCGCCTTTGAAAAAGGGGAAGATGTGATGAGAGCAGGATGTGATGTCACTAGTTTGTGGGCGGGACTTAGGTCCGGTGTCTGTGTTGCAGTTAGTTTAGTACAATCAACCTGACTAGATGTGTATTGCTATGCTCTGCAATAAAATAGAGTTGTACCATCATTGTGTCCTGCATCTCATGACAGTTACCAAATTATTACTATTCACAAAGTTGATCACATATCTCTCTCTCTCTATCTATCTATCATCTATCTATCTATCTATCTATCTATCTATCTATCTATCTATCTATATATATATATATATATATATATATATATATATTTTTTTTTTATTTTTTTTTATTATTTTTTATTTTAAACTATGTTGTTTCTGAATATATATCAGGAAGGTTATACGGCGGGGCCTTCAGATGAGGATTAAAACAACATTAAGTATAAAGAACCAAACGAAGGAGGATTTATGCCTTTGGAGCAAAGAGAGAAGTGATGTGTGTATTAATCCTTTAAAGCTAGTGAAAGGTATACTCCCACAGTGCACGTCTGTGTATTAAACTGGATATGGCATTCCTAGAATGGCATCACAAGTTAATTTTGCTTTTGATTTGTCAGGAATAAGTAAAATTACTTATATGTATTTATGTATGACATTCTTATAGATTAGTGCAATGTTGCATAAAAACCTCCATCAACTGCAATAGATACCTATAAGCAATATCATGGTTGTTCACTCAGGGGATTATACGATTTGTAACCCTACATGATCTAGTTTATCAATAACAGTATAAAAGGTCTGTGTAGAGAATGTATAGTTTTATTCACATTAGCAGGAAGTAAATTATCAAAGCAAAAAAGTGTGTGTGTGTGGGGGGGGGGGGGGTGTCAGAAGCAATTACCGAGAGGGATCATGAGAGCTTGGCCTATTAGCAAGTGACAGATTAGGAAGTCAGACTCAAATCTATTTCCAATAAACTGTGGAAAGTCAATGTTGCACAGAATGAAAATTCAATTTAGGGTAACAAGGGACTGAAGAACAAAACAAAAAAAAATCCAAATCACTAATTAATTGTCTCGCTTAACAGCTTCATTGATCATCTTACCATTCAGGAAAGAGGGGATAACTCTTTTATATGCGAACATCTAAAAATGAATACTGCTTATTAACAGGGATTTAAAATGATACACTGAATATTCCTGTAGGTTTCACAAAAGGATAAATATATTTGTATAAGCATCAGTAGCCTAATGTATGTTTATTTTAGACAACTAGACCAAAATAAATTTGAGTTATTCGATGTTACATAAAAATTTATATCCAAATTTAGGTAATCAGCAAACAGTTTTCAGACAGACAACCACAATATATTGGTAATTCTATTTGTAGATAGTAATTTTGGCAAATTTTATATTAAAATTATTTCCCTACATTTACGTAAAACTGGCTTTTCCATATTCTACATGGCTACTGGTGGTGAAATTCAATCTCCGCGGTGTAGTCCGACCGAGGAGATTGACAGCTCCTGCTCGCGCATGATTGGCTGTGCTCGTGTGCAATGTAGAATTCCTGCGGGTAAATTCGCCCCTCCACAGGTGAGCTGAGGCGTACAGGGACACGTAAATACGCCCCTGTCTGCCTCAGCTTTAATAAATGGAGCCCTAAGATTAGTTGTCTAAAAACAAATATGACACTTTTTTGCCCTAATTTTTGATTAGCATCTACGTTTTCAGGAAAATTAAAAACAATGAAAAGTACATTAAAGGTCATTTAAAACCAAAATGTAATGTTTCATTTAGTGTATTTTAAATGAATAAAATGTAAACATGTATTTCTACAAAACTACACTCATAAGTAGTGAAAGCTGGCAGGAGTAAGCAAAATTTCAAACAAATTATAGAATATAATTCACTTAGCTGACAAATAGTCAATACCACTTACAATTTAATATGCTATTTTTAGCCTCATACAACAATTGCTCTGTAAGACAATATACAAAGTCCTCTTCTATCAGATATGTGAAAGAGAAAAAATAAAAATGTTAAATATTTTTTCTATGATAAGATTTAAAAAAAAAAAAAAAAAAAAAAGGGACGAGTTATTAAATAAATAACATTAAAAAGACTCACTTGACTGAGAATTAACAAGTAATTCCTTGCTTATTGGTCAGGCCAGTGGCAACAAAAGGGATACTAACCCCAATTTTTTTTTTCTTTCTTTCATGATTCAGATAGAGCATGCAATTTTAAGCAAATTTTTAATTTACTACTATTATCAAATTTTCTTCGTTCTCTTGCTATCTTTATTTAAAAAGTAGGAATGTAAATCTTAGGAGCTGGCCCGTGACCGCTACTCCGGAGCAGCTCTCGCAGCTTTGTACAAAGTGTTTTCCTCAAAAAGGTCTATTGACTGTAAAACATTATTTTGCTGCTGATGAAGAGAAAAACAAATATAGAACGTATTGCTAAAAATACATTAAAGACCAATAAAGTGGTATAAAAAGGCAGTGTGACGGATAGCCCCGGCTCCGCCAAAAGGGGTCCTGCTTCCTCCCTGCCGACTGCAGCTATGTAGCTGGCAAGTGACCGCAGCCTGTAGACATCCCTGATGCCTGAAAGCACCAGTACTCAGGGTCCCACCCTGTGGCAGACTCCAGCTACCCAGACAAGGTAGCTCTTCCAGCGTGTCCTTCCTCTGCCTGGAACAGGCTGCTATGTAGCTCAGGATAGTGATTTTAGCTGGAGCTCACCCAAATAACTAGACACACTAGCATTCAGGTTACACAGGAACTGATTTTATTGAAAACACACACTCCTTTTATACAGTCAGCTCATCTTGATAAGACCCTGGACAATCCCACTATTTTCCCGCCCCTCCAGACAGCCCGGCACCTCCATAGGAGCCACAGTCCCACATAATCCCAATACATATGGGTGGTGATTTCGGGGTGATCCCGGTGGAGCGACGGCACTTCCAGGGTGTCATTTTAAAGCTCTCGGTCCCCAGATTTCACAGTCCAAAAATCAGCATGATTCGTTACTGGGGACCAGAGTTACAGTCCGATAAAGATATGGGTTAGGGGTGTCCAAAACCCCCGGGTCCCAAAGGAGCTCCCCTCCGGCAATTCCCCTACCCCTTGTACTCCCCAGGGGCTACTAATCCCCAAAAGAGCGGAGCTCTGAGGCACATGGTTGCTGGAGAGACCTGGGTTAAAGTTAGCGGGTGTTCTGCTGTCCTGTGGCCGAACGTGAGTTCCAGGAGCCTGGCCAGCCTGAGAGGGGTTAGGCGGGTATCCGTTGTGAGGCGGCCGACCGGGAGTTTCAGGAGCCCGGCCAGCCTAGGAGGGTTTTCCTGGTCATAAACTAACTCTTCTCTGAACACAAAAACAAGCCAACACAGAGCAAACAAACAGTCTCCAGAGATGGTGGTTGAATTTGGGTTGAATAAAAATAAGGTTTAGTGATCTCCATAAACAAAATGCCCGCTGGGTGGCCGCAGTATAATTCGATTTTCTTCTACCTAAAGCACAAAATTAAAGGGATTCCCGATTCAGATAGAGCATGCAATTTTAAACAACTGTCCTATTATTTTTTCTTTGTTTTCTTGCTATCTTTATTTAAAAAGCAAGAATGTTTATTTAGCAGCCGGACCATTTTTGGTTCAGCACCTGGGTTGCGCTTGCTGATTGGTGGCTAAATGTAGCCACCAAACAGCAAGCTAAGATTCCTGCTTTTTCAAATAAATGTAGCAAAGAACAAAGACAAAGTGGTGGTAAATTAGAAAGTTACTTAAAATTGAATGCTCTATCTGAATCATGAAAGAAATTATTTTGGGTTTACTATACCTTTAATAGGATAATTTAACAGATTTATTTAATGATATTTTCAGCAATAACTATTGAAAAATTGTAATAGCCTCTAAATTTACCTGAATACGGACTTAACATTTTAGCTAGATTGTCAGTACACGCATTAAAAAGATCCTGGGGAGAACTCTGAGGTTTGTATGGGGCCCAAATAACAAATTACCTGATAATGCCATAAACTAGTTGAAATCAGATTGTGATGGCTCAGAACTTTAAAAAACAATTTGGCCCTTTACATCATGTAGAGATTAGAGACTCTTGTTACAAATGTGATTCACCAGTTGGGTATAATTATAATTCAGAAACTATCAACATCTCAGGAGAGAAAATAAGTTATTTAAATTGATACATTAAAAAAAAAAAAAAGTCTTACCTGAATAAATGTTTTCAAAAAGGAAAAGGGCCACATACATGCAGGGAGAGAAAAGGGAAACAAAAAAGTTAGTTAGGACATTATACACTAGATTTTTCTTTGCATAAATGTTTTGTATATGATCCATTTATAGAGCAAATATAGTTGTTTTTTATGTTTGTTTTTTAAATGGATAGTTTTGCTTATTTTTAAATAACATTGCTGTTATTTTCAGACTCAGAACCAAGCCCCAAAGTTTTAGGAGAACACCAACGTATACCCACTTCAGCTTGCTCCCGTTTGTGTAAAGAGTCTTTTCATATGCAGAGGAAGGGGGGAGTCTCTGCTATTTCCCACTTGCAGTGGGCTTTCCAACTACCTTTTTAACAGAGCTAAACTGGGAGCTTCTAAAGTTTTTAAACTGTTTTATAATGAATTTTTAGATCAGTATCTGTGCATATAATTCTTTATAGTAGTGTCTACTACATGCATAAAAACTTTCAATATTGGGAGAGCATGCAATTTTAAGCAACTTTCTAATTTACTCCTATTATCAATATTTCTTCGTTCTCTTGGTATCTTTATTTGAATGCAAAGCTGTAACAAGAAAGCAAAGACAGGCACAGCCCGATTCAAGTGCAGCAAATTTTATTACAGGTAAGTGCACATAGACAATGTAAGCATAGGAGCCGGCCCATTTTTGGTTCAGCACCTGGGTAGCACTTGCTGATAGGTGGATACATTTAGACACCAATCAGAAAGCGCTAACCAGGTGCTAAACCAACAATGGGCCGGCTCCTATGCTTAAATTTGTGCCTTTTCAAATAAAGATAACAAGAGAACGAAGAAAATTGTGTAACAGGAGTAAATTAGAAAGTTGCTTAAAATTGCATGCTCTGAATAATGAAAGTTTAAATTTTGACTAGACTATTCCTTTAAGTACAATTCAAATACTACAACACAATATAATCATTTGTCTGTATCTTCTGTCCTTTACCAGATCTGTTATTTCTGTATTTAAAGGGACAGTCAACAACAGAATTGTTGTTGTTTAAAAAAAGATAGATAATCCCTTTATTACCCATTCCCCAGTTTTGCAAAACCAACACAGTTATATTAATACACTTTTTACTTCTGTGACTAACTTGTATCTAAGCATCTTCTGACCGCCCCTAATCACATGACTTAGTTATTATCTATTGACTTGCATTTTAGCCAATTAGTGCAGTGTCTGCCACTAGCTACAAGCGTGATCACAATGCTATCTATATGGCCTACATGAGATAGCTCTCCCCTGCTGTGAAAAGTAAATAAAATAGAGGCGGCCTTCAAGGGCTTAGAAATTATCATATGTGCCTTGCTAGGATTGCTTTCAACTAGAATACCAAGAGAAAAAAGCAAAATTGTTGATAAAAGTAAATTGGAAAGTTGTTTAAAATGACATGCCCTGTTTGAAAAATGAGTTTTTTTGGACTTGACTGTACTCTGCCGACATCGATACCTTTATCAGCTTTATTACTGTTAAATAGCCAGACCCCTTTATCAGCTTCAGATTAGTTATTCATTCACATTATATCACATTTTCTATCACACCTCACTCCTAGAAATACTTATATAAAGGCGGAAAATGACCATTAAGCCACAATAGTAAGAAACTGCAGCAGAAAATGGAGTGGTCTAGTCACATTTTTCTTTCAGATTGGTAAACTAGTGTGAGAATTGTCCCACCATGGATATTTTTTATAAACAATTTCATTACAAATGGCTGGGGAAAACCATACATCCTCTAACCCTTTAGAGCATGTAGACCATCAACCCTAGTGCCTAGACTACTGTGTGTAACCCCGTTGTAGAGTAGAGCATGTCATTTTTTGACAATAAATGACCGATTTAAATTAAATTGCTTAAACTGCCATAATACCCAAATGTTTAAAACACTTGAAAGTGATGCAGTATATCTGTAAAAAGCTGACTAGAAAATATCACCTGAACATCTCTATGTAAAAAACAAAGATATTTTACCTCAAAAGTTTCTTAGTAGCCACATCCCATTGTAAAGGATTTCTAAGCAGCATATTAGTGTGTCTGTTTTTTACCTGCAGCTGGGCAGTAACTGAAGTATAACTTTTTACACAGAACTTACTCGGAAATTGTGAGGTAAAATATCTTCCTTTTTTACATAGAGATGCTCAGGTGATATTTTTCTGTCAGCTTTTTACAGTTATACTGCATCAGTTTCAAGTGATTTAGCATATGAGTATTATGTCCCTGACTATACTTTGGAGTTTTGTCATAATCCTGCATACTAAATTACTGTCATGATCCAATGAGTGTGTCCGCTGGGAACTGATTAGGGCAGGGTTGGTGCATTTATATGAAACTTAGGCACAAGCTATACTATTCGAGTCGGACAGTTTTAGTAACCCAGAAAGAAATTTAAATATAGGATATGTAAAAACATAAATTCTGCTTAACTGATAATTTCATTTTCTTCTGAAGGGGAGAGACCACAGCTGCATTCATTACTTTTGGGAAATACAGAACTTGGCCACCAGGAGGAGGCAAAGATACCCCAGCCAAAGGCTTAAATACCTCCCCCACTTCCCTCATCCCCCAGTCATTCTGCCAAGGGAACAGGGAACAGTAGGAGAAATATCAGGGTGAAAAAAAAAGGTGCCAGAAGAACAAAAAATTACAGCCGCCTCATAGATCAAAAACACGGGTGGGAGCTGTGAACTCTTCCTTTCTGAAGAAAATGAAATTATCAGGTAAGCATAATTTATGTTTTTCTTCTTAAAAAAAGGGAAGAGTCCACAGCTGCATTCATTACTTTTGGGAAAATAATACCCAAGCTAGAGGACACTGAATGCAAACATCGGGTAGGTACAAAAGGCGGCCCCTTCGAAAGGCACCACAGCCTGATTACTCGATACCCTAAAAAGTATAGACGACACGGGGGAAAACCTAAAGCACAGTTAAATGCACATAAGTTACACCCCCGGCAAAGCCAAACTAAACCACTCATTAACAGAGTCCGTCAAGCCCAAACAACCTCCGAAGAGTCAACCCCGCTGATCACGACTCCCATGAAGGTGCCCAGCGAAGACAAGGACCGCTCTCTGCCCCCAAAAAGGGGAACAGAATCTCAAGAGAAATCCAAAGGATCATTCCACTCTGTAGAACATAAAACACGGTTGCCGTACAATAGCAACGCCCAAGGAGAAAAATTCCCTAGAAACACAAGGATCCGAAGAAAAAGATCCATACCCATGGAAACATGTCCCAAAAAGGACTTGAGGAACACCCTCACATCCCTGACCCTAAACCATACCCAAAAGGTATTCCAGGAAAACCATGAGTTCCCCGATGCCTCATATCAGATCTAGATCTGCAAGCTAGACAGCAGAGACAGCAGAAATAAAATAACTATCCCAGCAGCTAGTAAAGAGTTCTCCAAAAAGAACAACCACCAACTGAACAGGAACTCCCAATGGCCAGCTTCCAGGTAGAAAACCCAAATACCGAAGGCGTTTCAAAGCTTGCTAATACTCAAAGTGCAAATAGCCGTAACTGGTTACACCCTCCAAGTGCAATAGCTGTAGATGGGTTCAACTGCAAACCTTCCTAGGGCACACAGCCCTCTGAATATCAAGCTCCAAGGAGCGTCCCCTCCCAGCACCGAACGTCAGTGGAAAAGGATGACATCCAAGACCTCCCACAAAAGGAGAGAACCGACTCTAGACAAAAAACTGTTAACCCTGCATAGAGTAACCGACCCCCAATCATCCCTCTAGGATAGTGGTGCAGGCCCAAAGGCTAGTCAAGACCAAAGACAAGATCCCAGACTTCCGGAAGAGAAAGGAAGGGTCAACGTAGGAACAAAGCCCCCGGTTAGACTGCTGACCATTACAACGGTATGCCACCATGAGTCAGGATAGACATTGTGCTCGGGTACGAAACCCCCTACACGTCTGTCTTCTCTAAAACAGGGAACATTTCCCAAGGGAAGAAGGCCCTCCATATATCAGAATCCAACCTATAGCAGGAGCCCCATAGGGATCAAACTTTCATCCTCCCGCTGCAGGAACGGAGGAACCAGACACTACAATGCAATTCCTCCTCTCGGATTCTGGAACGCAAGAAGGGGAAAAAACCCTTATAAAGGCAAGACCCACAGGTTGCTCCAGATACTAAGGGAACCCGGAGAACCCTACCTCCGCTCTAGAAGAGAAGGGAATAAACAACAGAAACAGAACCTACCCGACCATAGAGGAGAGACCCCCTCGGCCATATCGTTAACCCAGGTGAGGATACCTGGAGTCTAAAAGAACAGCGTAAATGCGCCAGAAGACCAGTAGGGAACCGTCAGAAGGACCTAAAGCCTAAGCCACAAAAATGAGGCATCTCTCACAGAGCCCCAGCCTCTACAGAGAGAGGCCCACGGGAACACGAACATCTAGTGTGAGATCGAACCGTCCACACCCATCCAAGGAGAGACACGGACCTAGGTCAGGCTCCTCGAAAAAGGAATCAAAGCAAGATCCAACTTCAAGAGGAACCCTAAGCTGCCTCCTACAAGGAGGAATGTACCTCTAAGATCCGTAGACTTGGCGATCTAGCAATAGCCTCAAACCCAAGAGTCACAAAGGACTTCCTTAATGGTCGAAGATTCAGCACCCAGGGCACTTGGATTGCACAGAAATCTTGTAGGCAAACGTTATACGTGCTAAACACACAGGCAAGGGAGCAACCAACACCCGAAGGCAAATGAGAACCCTGTACCCTGCTCACCATCCGAACTTAAGACACCTCCCACAAAGCCCCCAACGGAGCAACAAGGATAAAAGGTCAACTACCTGATCCCAGAAGGGTGGCTCTCCGTAACCGACCTCACCCCTTCACTGACAAGCCCCAAGGCTAGAGTTGCAATGAGGACAGAAATACACCCGAACGTCGAGACCATGGTCAGACAAAGGGGTAATGGAAGAGACAACATCCAGAGATCCTAGAAGGATTGCTGAATTTAAACAGGCCTCATACTTTGGTAGGATCCAAGCTCGGAGTCCATAAAATAGGCCAAGAAACATTCAAAATCCAGCCAGATTAATCAGCACCACGAGGGTGACATGAACCCTTCTAACAGCCGAAAAAGTATCCGACCAGTATTCCTGCCTGGTATAAGGACACTCTAGAACTGCCTAAGGTCCAAGAAAATTTGTCCCGAAGGATCAATAAATTAACTAGAAAAACATAATTCTATTATTCAATAAGTGCGCAACTTCCGAGAAAGTGCCCACGCGACCCAAGTCGCAAGTATAGGTTCCAGAGAAGAACGTTCATAAAAACGAAAATCTAACAGTCTAACAGGCATGAGCTTAGGAAAAAAACAAACTAAACACATCCATCCGGATCAAAAATAAAATGAAAGCAGCACCCATCGGGTGAACTCACAAGGTGAATAAGGACGACAATGGAACCAGCCGATTAAAGCCCCATTCACCCAAGCTCAGAACTGGAACTCGAAAACATAAAGCAAAAGAAAAACTGCGACGTTAAGGAGATTAGCTTCATCACCAAACGTCCTATCCATTTTGCCATCCAGCTTCTAAGGCCTCGGATCCCTCGGCCCGCTAGGACTGGGATTCTCCAAAACATGTATAAAAAGAGCAGAAAGGCGAGCCAGTCAATAACGGAAGGCAAAATCATCCCTCGCCGGATCAACTGAAGACCCTGGCTCCAAGATAGGAGCCACTGAAGCCTCAGGGGCCAACGCTTCCCCAGAAGGCCGAACTGAATCAGGCGATCCCACACTCGATGGGCCCTGGTTAACAGAACACGGACAGTATCTTAGGAATACTTCACTTGGGAGATATAAATGATTCAGCGCCACAGAAATGGCCATGCGGAACTGTGCCGTAACCTCTGGAGGAAACAAGCCACCCTCCGGAGAAGGAGTAAAGGCCATAGGGACACCTGCTTGCGTAGCCGGGAAATGAACTGGGACACTTGGTTCACGGGTCATGAAAACCTCGGAGGCGGATGGCTCACCGCGTGCTAAGCTCCCTGCTTCAGGAGAAGAGTACTCTAGAACGGCATTTGAAACATAACTAATGGGAATTGATTACCCGGGCCATTTCATATTCATCACAAAACACATCCTCTGTATCGGAGACATCCATGTCGTGCATATCAGAATCCTCCATAATCTTGGGATTAAAAAAAAAAGAAAAGAAAAATGGCACCCTTTAATACCCCCAATGGCTGGGGCACTCACCACCTCCTGTGACTCAGACAACCCACAAGCAAGACTCTCTCAGTTGCACACAGTCAGCATACGGAAGGGAGAAACAACGTAACCACACCCGTCACGAGGTGCACCATGCCAGTCACAAAAAGGCACGCAATCTGGAAAGATTGAGTCATTAAAAGAAGGCAGTTATGTTCCGTAAAGGTTGTGAGCCTAAGTATAGCTACACATTGCAGATAGAACCATATAACAAACATGATTAAAAGTCCCTCTTGTTCAATAACCCCCCCTCAGAAGATATTAAAAGGAACTGTTAACCCAAAAACTTTTTCTCCTTTAAATTATTCCCAATGATCCCTTTTACCTGCTAGAGTGTATTAAATTGGTTACAAGTAGCTCCTTTACTCCCATTTCAGCATTTGAAATAGCTCATTTAACCTGTGGTATAGCCACCTATACAGAAAGTTTTGATACTGGAGTATAGGCTATTGAATAGCCCAAGTAAACACAGCCAGCAGAATAAGTTACACTCTCAGTGGGATGCAGGATAGTTAAGTAGTAAAATGATAATTGCCCATTGTTCTCTCTATGTGTTCCAGCCAAATGAAAGATGAGGAAGCAAGTCTGTGTACACAAAGTTATAACATAATGATATCTGATATCACCTTTAAGTTCAACCCATTGTAATAGGCTGTGGTTTCAAAGCACAAAATCAGCTTCTTCATATGCACAAATAAGCATGAAAATGCAATTCCTCAAATATTTTATATACTCTGCAGTTGGTAAAACAAGTAATTTAAAATAAATTAACGGAAAAACATTTTTACAGTGTACTGTCCCTTTAACTCATGATTCCTTATTAAGATAAAAGAAGTCCAACTGGGACCCTGCCTTGTTTCTTTAACATTACATATCGAAATAAAATGAGACGATCTTACCGGAATCTACACCGTGGAAAAGGAACACGGCCCTTCAAGTGTGACAGATAGTAGCCTCGCTTTTGACATGGACTTGAGTGAAGGTAGGCAGCAAAACTTGTCAACGCTGCTAATATGAGTCGGGATGGGTTCACAGGAAAACTTTCCCTGCATCTTCTTTCATCCAAGCTCTCACTGAGAGGCTGACAGGACTACTTAAAACTCCAGTCCCATTGTGAAGAGTACTACCCTCCATGAGAGACTCTCTCAAACTTCTGACACTTCTTTGCCAACCTCCTGTGACGAAAGGCAAAGAATGACTGGGGTATGAGGGAAGTGGGGGAGGTATTTAAGACTTTGGCTGGGGTGTCTTTGCCTCCACCTGGTGGCCAGGTTCTGTATTTCCCAAAAGTAATGAATGCAGCTGTTGAGTCTTTCCTCGAAGAAAATAACCCAAAATGTTAGGTGCCATAAATAAGGTTTTAAAGGCTACCGGGAATGCTCTTGTTTAGAAAATATGTGCAATGTGAATTATATATGGGATTGTATTATGATGATTAAATCTAGGTTAGGTACCGTCAGAATAGGGAAATGTTCCTCCAGCATTTATTTAAAGTATGTATCAATTTGAGAAACCCCTGTGAAAAGGAGGTCACGAAGGGCAGACAACAACACAGGTTACACCTATTTTGAGCCATATGGCGTAAATGTGATATAATAGACACATATAAATTAAACATGACACTGCACTATAATATTTGTTTCAACATCCCAAAATGACTTGTTATACCTACTGCATAATTATGAAATATATAGGAAATAGTTCATTTTTGTATTTGAAATAGCTCATTTAAACCATCACCTATGTTTAAGGGCACACCCATATAAAAGAGCTGAGCCTGCAGGCAAAACAGGCCTTATGTTATTTCTCTCTATACACACAGCCTAATATTTAGGTATTAAAGTGCTGCTAATAATGACTGTGTCCATAATTATGTACTTAAAGGGACAATATAACCAAGCAAGCAGCTGATAAGATTTAATTGTATTCCAAGCAGCTGCAGGAAAACCCAAATTGACTGGTCTCTCCCCCCCCCCCTCAACTTTTCTATAGCTAATACAGCAGTACTGAAATCTTCAGTATAAGCAGTTGTGGTTTCTGCAGGCAAAATTAGTTATTTAAAAATTACAAAAATAAAGAGAACAAACTATTTTAATTAAATACACCTGATCAAGTAAAAGGATTATGGGGAACACATTTTTTTTACAGTACAAGGTCCCTTTAAAGATACAAATTAGACTAATTTCCCTAATAATCCGATGTAATAGAAAGATGTATCTTTATGTTTGTAACAAGTAGACCAGGTGGCACTGCCTTTGTGACATATTAGAAGACACAATTGTCCTGAACAAGGAACACAAGTGTCTATAAATAACATGCATAAGTTATGGAAGTTATTTTTATTTTATTTTTAAATTGGGGGATCTGGAGTATCACAAGGGCTAGATACATTCATTTTAACCCTTATAAATTATTTTAGGTGCTGGAAGAAATGATGTCATGCAATAATATAGTGGCTCAAATGCAGCTCTGATTTAATCTCAAATTTATTACATAGTGAAAATCACGAACAGGTGCAAATCTGACACCGAGCACTCAATCTCTTTTTGATACAGCGAACATCAAAGAGAAACTGAAGCCTTCAACAAAATCCAGAGCACAAACGATTCAAGGATGATTTTCCAACTGCTAAAATAAACTGTTTGTAAACCTAAATAAGCCCCCTGCAAAGAGTGTACTGAGATATCAGACAACGTTTTTACCATACAAAAGTAAAGTGACTCTATAGACAAAGCTTTGGTATGTAAACCTGCTATATCACAAGTGATTACACAGCCACCCTAAATATTCTTTTGTTCCTTTGGACACACAGGGTTTTTTGTGTGTGTGTGTGTGTGTATGTGTGTGTGTGTGTGTGTGGGGGGGGGGGGGGGGGGGGGGGCTCTGTACAGTTTAGACAGACAGTTTGTTTAATATTTTGAAACAATCTTGAAAATATAGTATTTGTAAGACAGTTCAAGATGAGCTGAAGTCCAGTGGATACTGTATACAGAACTGTGATAAAACTTCACACTGAAGGAATAGGTCTTGTTCCGCCCACTCAGTCTGTCACTGAATTCCATTTCACACAGCAAACAATACAACTTAACAGATTTACAAAAGTCATATTCCTAAATGCACTTAAAATAAAATGTAAACTAAATAAAAAACACGAACATATTGCACAGTACATACTTAAAGTGAATGTCAATTTTGATGCTAAAGTGCCCATTTTTTAAAAATTTGATTAAAAAACAGGGGCACTTTAATTCATAAAAATTTACATTTCACTCCTGTTGTGAAAAAAACCTCACCTTTTAATCTTGACAGCAGTTCCAGCTTCCTCCTGTCGTTGCAAGCCATTTCTGACATCAGAAATGATGGATAGGTCATCCTCCAATCACGGCTCCCCCCCCCCCCCGGGGGAATCAGTGTCTGATTCAACGCTGTGATTGGAGAAAGCCGGATTCCTCATTTTAGACCCAGGAATAGGCTTTGCGACGGGTGGAGGAAGCTGGAGCTGCTGTCAAGTTTAAAAGTTAAGTTTTTTTTCTCAACAAGAGTGAAATGTAAATTTTTATGAATTAAAAGTGCCCGTTTTTAATAGAATTTTTAAAAACCGGGCACTTTAGCATCAAAATTGACATTCACTTTAACCTTCTCATTCTAAAATGTAGAGAATGCCTCTAATCAACTATGCTTTCAACAGCTAGTAAGGGACAGAAAAATAAAAAACATTCATGATTCAAATAGAACGTGCAATTTTAAACAATGTTGTAATTTACCATGTTTTCCTGGACACTTATGAGTTATACATGATGCAGGGTGTGCAGAGAGAAACATGAATAGTGCTGTTCAGTGTCACTATTTGTGGACTTCCCAGGGTTGAAATTCATGTTCCTACCTGCACACCCTGCAGCATGTATAACTCATAAGTGTCCAGGAAAACATGGCTGAGGTGGCAATCCTAGTGCTAAATGGTGGTTGCACATATATGCCTCTTGTCATTGACTCGCCTGATGTAATTAGCTACCTCCTATCAGTGCATTGCTGCTCCTGCAACAAATGATACCAAGAGAATGAAGCAAGTTTGATAAGTTTGAGTAAATTGGAAAAAGTTGATTAACATTGTATACTCCGATTCATGAAAGGGGGGAAAATGGGTTGCACATCTTTTTTCCTTGCCTAAGAACCACCTTCATTTTTTTTTTTACATATGATATAGACAACCAACTTCTGCATATGCAGTCCACCAATCACAGTGCTATTCACTGAAGCATGTGTCCCAGGCAGCCAATCATGTGTGTGTGTGTGTGTGTGTGGTAAGTAAGTAAATGTGCATTTGGGTCATTTGTTAGCTGCTGAATGGGGAAGATGGCAGCATTCAGTTTTATTTGGAGCCGGATTTATTCTTATGAAGGTGCAGCACACTAAGATCTGTGCAAATCCAGATCTTAGTGTGCTGCACTTTCAGAAGAACAAATCTAGCTCAGAAAAGAGCTGAATGCCCCTGGCAGATAACGAATGAGCCAAATACACATGTCTAGTGGTAACTGATATAATAGATTATCTGTATTTTAATTTTTAGTAATTTATTACACACATAAAAAAAAAAAAGGGTTTTAACAAGATAGTTCCTGGCATTGGAATAAAAAATAAAAAAAAAGTAAGAAATAATGTTATTTCTATATAAACAGACACAAAACATAATCTTTCATACAGGTCACTGCAGTTTGTACACTTTGGTGTCACAATGTGCGGATCTCAGTGACTACTGGATCTGGAGTTCCTGTTCCACTTAAACAAAATCTGCTATAATAATTTGGACATCATTTAGGCTCACAAAGCTATATCTTTTGGCACTTTATTACTCACACACAGCAGCTGATGTATAACAGTCTGTTCTATCATAACACCACTGGCAGCTGCACCAATTTGTTATCAAGGTGTCAAACGGAGAACATTTTCCATATTACTTGTTTCAACAGCAGCTGGGAGGCAGAACTTGTGCCCATTATCCACCAATCGGCTGCTTATGAAAGTCCATGCCATTTTACATTATCCCAAAGGGAAAAAATAATTCTGTTGTGTTTCCAGCTGTTCCTCCCACACATATTCCTGATAATTAAAATGGACATGAAAGTCAAAATGAAACTTTCATGGTTTGACTTGAACATGCACTTTTTTATTTCGGGTATCAAAATTGTCTTTTTCTTGCTTTCCTTTGTTGACAAGCATACTGGGATCTAGCTGGTGATTGGTGGATATACATATATGCCTCATCATTGGATCAACAGGTTAGTTCAGCTAGCACACAGTTTATTGCTGTTATGAATTTAACAAAGTACTTAACCACTCTGAATGGGTTAAGCTATATACAAGCAACAGATCAATAATAAAGTGCGTTACGTTCCTGCAAATTACTTATAACTGTAGTAATCTCAGTGTGGAAGCAAAACTGTAGACCAGGGATTCGGTTTCCTTTTCAGATAGAAATGAAAAAGGGGGGGGGGGGGGTGAGGAAGCGCAATACAACGGTAGGATATTAAGTGCAAAGATTTTTAAAAAGTCAGTAAAAAATTTTTTTGAAAAGTTAAAAAGGTTTACCTAATTAGTGGGTCTAATATTCAAATCTGGGTTTTGATAAGTGTAAATTTACCATCACTTTAAAGGGACAAAAAGTAACTTTGCATCATATACAGCAGCAACTAAAGCACTAAATATTTTTATAGAAAATAAAAATGAATTATAAGGGAGCACCAATCAAGCAATTACTACAGTATATACAATGTTGCAGGGACAAACTTCTGAAGTCTGTAGGATGCATCAGCCTCGTTGGGGGGGGGGGGGGAAGAAAAACACACACAGCTTTCTTACCATATAACTAAGCTTTTCCCCCCTTATCTATGCATAATTACACATTATTAAAATTGATTATGCAGTTCTACTGTATGTAATGATCCTTTATGGGGAACCCTTTAATAGGCAACCAAACACTCCTATTTGAGAATACTTTCTCATAATTTAAGTAAAATGGCTTCTGGGCAGACATACTTGGTTTTGTAACATATAATTACAGCAGAGTCTTCAAAAAACACAGGGTCAGAGTGCTAAGTAGCCTGGGGCATTATGGGAAAATACACTAGTCTAAGAAGATAATAAACTCCAGCCTTCATATTAACTGTATCATACTATAGATATGCAACGTTCTATCAGGCCAGAGAAATTCCTGAGAGCCGTAATTCAAAACCAAGCTGACCTGAAAATTCTCATCAAATCTTGCCTAAAAATCAGGAGGCAGTATTCAAAATAAATAGGCCCTGCTGATAGACAGCTCTTTGCAGCCACATATTTTGCAAAAACCACAATTCAATTGTTTGCCAATGTTTCACACTTCAGGCAGCCATATTGGTTCAGAATGTTATTTAAAAACCAAACCAAAAATACAAACAAGTTTGTATTCTCACTGCAAACCTTCATTGGAGAGCACTACTGTAAACAATGGAGAAAAAAAAAAAAACACAAATATGCTTACCTGAAATTTCTTTCCGGACATGGAGCCCATGACCCCACCCTCTTTTATAATTATAATTCTGCAGTTCTTTTTTAGTTAACCTCAGGCACTTTTTCACCCTTGTGTTTTTCTTCCTTTCCATTTCCTTCGGCTGAATGACTGGGGGTTATGGGTAAGGCAGTTACACTTAAAAGGGACATAATACTCATATGCTAAATCACTTGAAACTGATGCAGTATAACTGTAAAAAGCTGACAGGAAAATATCACCTGAGCATCTCGATGTAAAAAAGGAAGATAAAAAACAAAAGAATAGTAGGGGGTGCCCTTGAGAACACACAAAGTGAATATTATTGATTAAAATAGCTTATACTAAATATACAGATAGATAGATATGTGGATATATAGTATAAATAGATAGATAGAAATATATATATATAATATCTGATTATGCCTGAGGAAACAGTCTGAGACTGAGAAACGCATTGCAATTATCCTATATTTTATTAAAGTGATTTTAATAAAATATAGGATAATTTACTGTGATCTCATGAGATATCACTTAAAGGGACACTGTACACAAAATTTTTCTTTCGTGATTCAGACTGAGCATGAAATTTTAAGCAACTTTCTAACTTACTCCTATTATCAATTTTTCTTCATTCTCTTGGTATCTTTATTTGAAATGCAAGAATGTAAGTTTAGATGCCAGTCCATTTTTGGTGAACAACCTGGGTTGTACTTGCTGATTAGTGGATAAATTCATACACCAATAAAAAAGTGCTGTCCAGAGTACTGAAACAACTAAAAAAGCTTAGATGCCTTGTTTTTCAAATAATGATAGCAAGAGAACGAAGAAAAATTGATAATAGGAGTAAATTAGAAAGTTGCTTAAAATTGCATGCTCTTTCTGAATTACAAAAGAAAAAAATTGGGTTCAGTGTCCCTTTAACTCTCATGAGATTTCCTAGTAGACTTCCTTAAACTGAATAGGGAAATAACATGAGTGTGCACAAAGCTCACTCCCTTGCCTGTCCCGGGACAGCCATACTGATTTGCTGCTTAAAGCCCTTTGCAATGGGGTTTGAAATATCTTTCTTTTTTACATAGACATGTTCAGGTGATATTTTCTAGTCAGCTTTTTACAGCTATGCTGCATCACTTTCAAGTGTTTCAACATTTGGGTATCATGGCCCTTTAACAGCATTGCTGGGGTGCTCTTTGCCTCCTCCTGCTGGCCAGGAGTTGAATATCCCACTAGTAATTGGAATGATGTCATGGACTCTCCATGTCATAGGAAATAAAAAAAAAAATTGTATATGCATTATACAAGTACATTTTGCAAAAGTTTTAGGCAGGTGTGAAGAAAGAAAAAAATAATGTCAAGTGAGAATGCTTTAAAAACTAGAAATGTGAATAATTTAAAAAGGGACACCCAACACCAGAATTTTTGTTGCTTAAAAAGATAGATAATCCCTTAATTACCCATTCCTGAGTTTTGCATAACCAACACAGTTATAATACTACACGTTTTACCTCTGTGATTAACTTGTATCTAGGCCTCTGCAGACTGCCCCCTTATTTAAGTTCTTTCGACAGACTTGCATTGTAGCCAATAAGTGCTTATGTGCATGAGCTTAATGTTATCTATATGACACACATGAACCTATGCCCTCTAGTAGTGAAAACTGGCAAAATGCATTCACATAAGAGGCGGCCTTCAAGGTCTAAGAAATTAGCATAGGAGCCTACCTAGGTTTATCTTTCAACTAAGAATACCAAAAGAACAAAGCAAAATTGGTGATAAAAGTAAATTGGAAAGTGGTTTAAAATTGCATGCCCTATTAAAAAATTCCAAGCAATGTTAATGAGTAGATTAATTATGTTATATTAATATGCTGATTAGTTAAAATATATCTGTATGCATAATTAAATACAGTATTATGTGAATGAACATATGTATAATTTTTTGGATTATGATTATGTATCCAATGCTGTTTATATTTGTTCATGGATAATGTCTTGGATTATAAATAAAAGTTTAAAAAAAAAAAATTGCATGCCCTATCTGAATCATGAAAGTTTATTTTGGACTTGACTGTCCCTTTAAATTTCATCAATTAAAGGATTACTTTCTGTTATAATTTTTAAGCTAAACAACTAACATATTAAAGTTAATAAACATTAAAGTGAAGGTAAAGTTTGAACATTTTAAACACACAAATAAATATGTATATATTTGCATAATCTAATCGCTAAGTTTTTATATCTGTTTCGTTTATATTTAGCAAATAAAACATATTTATAGTTCCTTACCGTTTCTGTTTTAACTCCTCCCAACCCCTATTTCCTTCTTTTCTGGACTGTGACGTATAGAGCAGTTCCACCCGCTCTATACGTCTCACAAAAGCGCGTTCACAAGGCTCCATTTGACTGCGCAAATCTGCAATTTCACTACCTACTGCCCATGCGCTAATTGGCAAATCCTCTCTCAAGAAGGGATAATATAAATACGCTTGCGCGAAACGGGAGCACAGGTTCCGACATAAACAGAAAAAATGACTGGGCATGCGCAGATCAACTAGGAGGCGGATGATGTGTAGTGACGGCCGCCTAACGGCCAGATTTTCAATTGGGTAATAAAAAAACGTGACAGAGACAGAAAAAAAAAAAAAATAACGGGTTGAATTTTGCGGACCTTCAATACATGATTTAAAACAGCAATAACTTTATTTTCAGTGAAATTAAAAAAAGTGATGAATGAAAGTCATACTGATTTCAAAAAAAGAATGATATTCTAGATCAACATCAAGGTAACTTTACCTTCACTTTAATTAAAACCTACTGACCTATATTTTCTCCAAAACAAAGTTTCATAACGTTCTAAAAGTTATATCTTTTATTCGCCGATGATGTCACGTTATCCTGCCCACTATTTTCAGCACTGCATGTTCAAAATACTTAAACCAATAACTTTGTGTTTAAAGCGCCATTTTGAAACCTAGGTATTGTAAACGGATTGGTACAGAGCAAAGGATACCCACGGAGTGGGTTTGGAAAACAAATTTGCAGACAAGATTTCTGATATACGGTAGAGATATGTTAATGAAATGCTATTGATAAAAAGCGTATTTGGGGTAGTTAGTAACAGGCATAGAAAATATTTACTTACAGTGCCCCTTTTACAAAATGCTAAATTGGTTGAACAGACGAAAAATCTAAAATCTCATGAATATTCAGTGTGACCAAAATTTACCTTCAAATCGTCATCAATTCTTCCAGGTAAACTACAGTGAGGTGAAGGATTTTGTAAGCATATAATCAGGTGCATGATTAAACAATTATACCAAACAGGTGCTAATGATCATCAGTTTAATATGGATGTTAAAACAATCATTAACTGAAACAGAAACAGCTGTGTAGGATGATTAAAAAGGAATGAGCAACAGCCAAACTCTGCTAACAAGGTGAGGTTGCTTAAAGTGAATGTAAAGTTACCTATAGTCGTTAACGAAATTATGTAATCCAATTCAAATTAGGGGTACTTTAATCGATTTTCCAAATTGTATAAATAAATGTTAAAAAATACTGTTTTATCTTTATTTTCGTGCCGCGCTTTCTCCGCCTGCCTTGTTGTCCTTCTCCATTAAAATTATTGACAGCAACTACTGCGAATCCAGTTTGTTCAACCCCTTTTTGGATACGTCATGAGCTTCTTCTGCACATGCGTTAGAACATTTTCTTCCGATTCAGAAGCGATGCACGTTCACGCGACGCGCATGCTCTATAGCACGCATTGAATACTATGTTGTGTAGTAAGAATCCCGGACTTTAATGCATGCGCATACGAAGAATGTGTGATTTTAACGCATGCACAGAAAAAAATTGCTCCACGGGTGCGCACTTCAGACATACGTATAGAGCGGGTGGGACCACACTATATGTCCCCCTGTTAATAACACGAAAGTGCCGGGTGGAAGAAGGAAGATAGAAAACGGAACCAAGTAAGTGAATAAAATATATGAAAAAATGGTAATTGTTTTCCAAAAAAAAAAAAAACAACATAGCGGTTTCATAACATATGTGTTAAAGAATTATTAGGAGGCGGGAGGTATTTGAAAACTGACATTCGCTTTAAGACAGTTTACTGACAAAAAAAAAAAAACTTATAGACCATAGCAAGACTGAGCAAAGCAACAAGACACAAGGTATTTATACTGCATCAGCAAGCTCTTCCCTGGCATACATGGGGTTTACAGATGTGCTATCCAAGCTCTTCCAAAGAAGCGCAAAGAAACAGGCAACATGGAGGACTGTAGAAGAAGTTGGTGGTGGTGAAGGAAACCGTGAAGTGTATGAATATTTATTATTATACTTTATAAAGCGCCAACAAAGTCCATAACGCTGTCCATGGGTACAAAAGATAAAGTACAACAAAAATTATCAAACAAATTCAGGAAGAATTGAGGGCCCTATTCCTATTGCTCTAGAACTATACTGCACATATACAGTATATATCTATATAGTACAATATTTAACTGCTCTTACAAAATAATGGATTACCAAGTCCCTTTAAGAGATTTTTGCTGCTACAATGATTGTTGAAAAACAAAACAAAGGCTTATGCTTTTAGTTGCCAGCAATGGAGAAATAGAACTGAACACAGAGACTCATTCTTTAGCAACTGTTTATGTATGGATTGTTCCACCCACCAGTAAAATAACCCTAATCATTTGAGACTGATTTGATCCTTAGCAACAGATTTATTGTGCGACCATCTCTTACTGTCTATGCAGGGATTTCCCAATGTCAAGCATTTAGCATATTTGTATGTAAAGCAGTTTTTTATATATAAATACTTCAACTGTCAAATTAGGTTAGAATACAAATACAGGATTGTGAACAAAAAAACACCTGGAACTTTTCTCCCATAACAAAGGCCCTGTGCAGCACTGAACCCAACCTATAGTAAGGCTTAGTCCATAAACAGCATGAGGCAGCACCTCCAAGGAAAACAATAAGAGAGAAAAACCGAGCAAATGCGCAAAGAGTAAGCGAGACAGAGGGGAAGAAAAAGAGACATTTAAACTCCACCCTACCAGCCAAGATGCATTATAAGTAGAAAACAAGTAATAGAGCTGCATTAGTTTCAATTAAAAAAAGCTTTTGCCGCACATTTTACATCCTGTTCCTTCTTATGCATAACTGAAAATGTTTTTGTTCAGAGTCCCTTTAAAAATCTAGCAATTATCTTGTATACTGGAAATCCCTGTTTAAACAAACAAACAAAAAATCCAAATATTAAAGGGACAGTCTACACCAAAAAAAATCTTATTTAAAAAGATAGATACCCCCTTTATTACCCATTCCCCAGTTTTGCATAACCAACACAGTTATATTAATATACTTTTTACCTCTGTAATTACCTTGTATCTAAGCCTTTGCAGACAGCCTCCTTATCTAAGTGCCTTTGACAGACATGCAGTATAGTCAATCAGTGAAGACTGCTAAATAACTTCACGGGAGTGAGCACAGTGTTATCTATATGACACATGTGAACTAGCACAGTCTAACTGTGAAAAACTTTCAAAATGCTCTGAGCTAGGAGGCGGTTTTCAACTGTTTAGAAATCAGTTTGAGCCTAGCTAGGTTTAGCTTTTCAAAAATACCACCAAGGGAACAAAGCAAATTTGATGATAAAAGTAAATTGGAAATTTGTTTAAAATTGCACGCCCTATCTGAATCATGAAAGTTTAGTTTTGACTTTGACTCTTTAAACAAAAAATAAATAGGAAATAATTAGTCAAAGATGTTAGATCAAGGTCATTGGAGCATAGTGATGGCAGCTTTTGATTATCTTACCAGGCTATATATACATATACACACACAGGTGGCCCTCGGTTTACAACGGTTCAATTACACAGTTTCAGAATAACAACCTTTTTCTCCAGTCATGTGACTGCTATTGAAAAGCATTGAGAAGCAGTGCATTGAGTAAAATAGCCAGTAGGTGGAGCTGTTCGCTTGTGTTGCAGCAAAGCCAAGCAAGCTGAAATTAATCAGTTTAACCAGACCTGAGCTATCGAGCAGATTTCAAAGGAACAAGATCTTCCTGTCTATAAATCAGTCCAGATTGGAATGCATAGAAAGAACAGTTTGCAGAAAAATGCAAGTGAAGTCTGTGTTGTGCGATTATTTTATAAGGTTTATAATGCTGTTTAGCAAATGTTTTTGTTTAACTTAGTCTAATTATATATTCTGTGTTGTGTGATTATTTTATTAGGTTTATAATGCTGTTTAGCAAATGTTTTTGTTTAACTTAGTCTAATTATATATTCTGTGTTGTGTGATTATTTTATTAGATTTATAATGTTGTTTAGCATTTAAAGTCTTCATTTCAAAGCTTTAAAAATAATGTATTAGGGGTTACTTATGACAATTTTGAGAGGGGCCTAGAACCTAACTCCCTCACTTCCCATTGACTTACATTATAAACTGGGTTTCAATTTACAACGGTTTTGATTTACAACCATTCCTTCTGGAACCTAACCCCGGCATAAACTGAGGACTACACATACATTTTATATACATTATATCTATTATATGTCTATATATCTATTATATGTCTAGGGTGATTACATATTCCTGTGCACCCTTCCCTTGTTCCCAGTTTGTTTGGATTTGAAAGCTTGCATTGTGTGGCTGTTTTAGGGTCCCAGGTATTGGAAAGGACCTTGACGAGGCCTTGTCCCATTTGGCAAGATTCGGTAACTAACCTTTCCATTTTTGCTTTTAAATCTTAGCTGAGAGCTTGTAAGTGAGTGCTGGGTTTTCTCTGTGTGTTGTATAATTTGTTTTGTAATTTTCCCTATGGTTCATGCACCCAGACCTGACTGGGGTTAACTGCCTGTGACTCTGGGAACAGCACAGCTTCCTGTGAGTGCCAGTGGCACCCAGGGCTGAGCATGTTGCAGGGTCATGGGATGTGTACCCAGTCCAGTATGAGAGTGCAGTTCCCTTCCGTGTATGTATGTATGTATGTATGTATGTATGTATGTATGTATATATACACACACATATATATATATACATATATACACATATATATACATATATATATATACATATATATATATACACATATATATATATATACATATATATATATATACACATATATATATATATACATATATACATATATACACATATATACACATATATACACATATATACACATATATACACATATATACACATATATACATATACATATATATACATATATATACACACACACACACACATATACATACACATATACACACACACACACACAGATACATATACACATATATAATGTCACTAAAATAAAATTACTTTGATTCAAAGTCAAGTGATCCTTCCAATCGATATTTCACATACAGTTCCCGACACCCTGACAGATGTGAAGGAGAGGTGAGTGCATATTAGAAATTGGAGATGAAGGCATTCGATGCTGAGACAAGCGTGGAGTTATATGGATACTCGGAATAGAGTGCCAAAAAACAAGGTCGTATGAACTTTATTCGCTGACACACAAGAAATTAAGTGGCCAGCTATCATACTGGGTAGTATCCTCATTGGATGATTTTCCCTGTCGAGGGATTTTTTGCTTGTGGAGTCGTAATTGCTACAGATACTAATATGTATGCATATCTTGCCTAATCAACTAAAGTTTGAATGACCAGGGTTATTGCTTAGGATCAAACGTATGCCTGCAAAGACTATACACTGATGAACTTGTTCTTGCTTTGCTTATGCCTACTAATTGCAATAATCTGCATGCCGCTTGCACCTTGCTTTAAGACTCTGCATTTTGTCTAAAGATTCCTAACTTGAACTGTGCATGAATGCATATATGTTGCTCTATTGAATATCGAATGTAGCACTGTTTAGTACTATTAACCATTACACATTTGTCTTGCTATGTACATATTTAGATGGTCCACTTACCTGTCTACATAGATCCCTATACGTACCTGCCCAGCGTTATACCTCTATACCAAGGGGTGCTGTGTGCAGCCGGGTGTAGCTAGACTTAAAGTGGTCCTTCTTGATATAACAAATATCTTTGTACTTGTAACAATCCACTGTATTTCCATACATAAGACTGTCAGTCTAAATTTATTCACAGATTTTGTATTTAGCCTCTTAGATCCCATTTTTCTACCTGCCCAGGGTATACCTCCTTGTCCCTTTAACAGGGGGTTCTGTGTGCAGCAGGGTGTAGCAGGCTAAAATAACTACATACTATCTCTGTGACATATTTGAGCCATTTAGACTGTATTATTGTTGTACTTGCATGTACCCCTGACCGGTCAGGTTCAACTTTTTTTTTATTCTATCATCATAAGGTTTCAATTCTATATATCTATATTTACCATCGTATATGAACACTGTTGCTAATAAATTTCTGCATGGCTGTGCTCTCTTGGTGTGAAGAACTACTTTTTCACGATTAAAAGAAATATTAATATTGGTAAATCTGTGAGCTTTTTTCAAAAAGAGTGCTGAATTCCCTGTCTTTCTATACCAGGATTTCATTCCTGGAATTTCTTCTTATCTCCTCATGACATTATATATATATATATATATATATATATATATATATATATATATATATATATATATATATATATATATATATATATATATATTTCCCCCACTGATGTGTATGCAAACGTATAGATGTATATCCTAGGAAATGTTGCAAAAGCCGATTAGTTTTATTTTGTGGCCTTGATGAAAGGGAGCTCTGGATAAGAGAAGAATGTGGGGTTTCTGTTAAATTAAACAAAGATTTATGTCTGTTATCAGCTGGTACAGAGGGAGACAGAAATATGGCCTCCCTAGAGAAGACTTGTGGTTTCAGCAAGTGACCCTAAAGCCATGTCTGAACAATTTACATACCTACCTAAAGCATATCTAATCTACTTAAAGCAAATGGAGATTTAGGAAATCATTATGTGGTTTCTTTAGTTACACGCCAAATAACTGTTTGTTTTTACTCACTATTTACAGGGGGGATGTATTTGCAGTTGCTTGTTTTTCAGACAAAAGGTGTGTGCGCATTTTGTAGGGTGCGACACCTCTGTGCCAATGAAGTGAAAGGCTGCATATATTTTCAAGGTCCCAAAAGTCAACATGACTTGATACCAAAATGTTTTGGTTTATATTTCTAAGGGGCCAGTATCAAAGTATAAAACCTTCTTAAAAGGAAAATAAAAGTCACTTGTTAAATTTTCATCTGACTTTGTTCTCTTGGTATTCTTCGTTTAAAAGCATACTGTACAAATCCACAACTGGGAGCGAACTGGTGATTGGTGATCCAATGACAAGAGACAAGTGTGTAGCCACCAGATGTGTTGAGCTAGCTCCCAGCGGTGCACTGCGTCTCTGGAGCCGTCTTTAACCCAGGAAAAGGGGTTAAACCCAGTAACTGCACTATTGCTTTTATATAGCTAGGTGTTTAACAAAATGCTCTAACATACGACACCATTTTGTTTTTGCACACACACACATATATATATATAATTGTAAAAGGTCCAATGCCTGTGATCCATTTGAGCACGTTATTTTTTGCACATATCTTCATTCATCGACCCCTATGATCAACCCATGTAAAGAGGTTAAACGCATAGCTAAAGTCCTGCTCAGGAGTGAAACACTTTGCAGCTCCTGAGCAAGAAATAGTTGCTAATTAGTGGCCAAAAAAAAAGTAATTAGAACATTTTACTTTTACAATAAAAACACAGCTTTAAAAGGTTCAGGAAACCCCAAAATTTTCTTTCATGATTTAGATAATACAATTTAAACAACTTTCCAATTTAATTCTATTATCAAATGTGCTTCATTATCTTGTTATTCTTTGCTAAAGGAACGTCATTGCACTAATGGCTGAACACATCTAGTTAGCCAATCACAAGGGACAAATGTGTGTAGGCACCAATCAGCAGCTAGCTCCCACTAGTGTAGGATATGTGAGAATTCTTTTTTCAACAAGGGATACAAAGAGAACAAAGCACATTTGAAAATAAGTGAGTTGAAAAGTGTATTAAAATGACAAGCACTGAATCATGCAAATTTAATTTTGACTTTCCTATCCCTTTAACAATGTTTTCATTATATTTATGCAGGAATTTTATCTATCAAAAGCATTTAAAGGGACATTATACACTCATTTTTTCTTTGCATAAATGTTTTGTAGATGATCTATTTATATAGCCCATAAAGTTGCTGGATTTTTTTCCATGTATAGTGTTGCTTATTTTTAAATAACATTGCTCTGATTTTCAGACTCCTAACCAAGTCCCAAAGTTTTATGAGAATACTGTCAGCTACCTTCTCCAGCTTGCTCCTGTTTGTGTAAAGGGTCTTTTCATATGCAAAAGAAGGGGGAGGGGGGGAGTGTCTTATTTCCGACTCGCAGTGGGCTTTCCAGCTACCTTTTCAACAGAGCTAAACTGAGAACTTTTTTAACCATTTTATACTGTATTTTTATATCAGTCTCTGTGCATCTTATTCTTTACAGTAGTGTCTATTACATGCAGTTATATGAAAATGAGTCTATACTGTCCCTTTAATCCATTTTTTTCCTCTAGCTCCCTTCCCAGCATCTGCCTCAGAACCCAATAAAAATCTAAAACTAAACAAAAGCAATGACCAGCAAAATCTAGAAAAATAAAAACCGAACGGTGTTCAATCCTGTAAAACAATAAGAAAGGCAAACAGCCTCAATAATAAAGAATTTAACAATTGATAGTTTAAAGGGATAGGAAAGTAAAAAAAAAACCAGAATTTATGCTTACCTGATAAATTACTTTCTCCAACGGTGTGTCCGGTCCACGGCGTCATCCTTACTTGTGGGATATTCTCTTCCCCAACAGGAAATGGCAAAGAGTCCCAGCAAAGCTGGTCACATGATCCCTCCTAGGCTCCGCCCACCCCAGTCATTCGACCGACGGACAGGAGGAAATATATATAGGAGAAACCATATGATACCGTGGTGACTGTAGTTAGAGAAAATAATTCATCAGACCTGATTAAAAAACCAGGGCGGGCCGTGGACCGGACACACCGTTGGAGAAAGTAATTTATCAGGTAAGCATAAATTCTGTTTTCTCCAACATTGGTGTGTCCGGTCCACGGCGTCATCCTTACTTGTGGGAACCAATACCAAAGCTTTAGGACACGGAAGAAGGGAGGGAGCAAATCAGGTCACCTAAATGGAAGGCACCACGGCTTGCAAAACCTTTCTCCCAAAAATAGCCTCCGAAGAAGCAAAAAGTATCAAATTTGTAAAATTTGGCAAAAGTGTGCAGTGAAGACCAAGTCGCTGCCTTACATATCTGGTCAACAGAAGCCTCGTTCTTGAAGGCCCATGTGGAAGCCACAGCCCTAGTGGAGTGAGCTGTGATTCTTTCAGGAGGCTGCCGTCCGGCAGTCTCATAAGCCAATCGGATAATGCTTTTAAGCCAAAAGGAGAGGTAGAAGTCGCTTTTTGACCTCTCCTTTTACCAGAATAAACAACAAACAAGGAAGATGTTTGTCTGAAATCTTTAGTAGCCTCTAAATAGAATTTTAGAGCACGGACTACGTCCAAATTGTGTAACAAACGTTCCTTCTTTGAAACTGGATTCGGACACAAAGAAGGTACAACTATCTCCTGGTTAATATTTTTGTTGGAAACAACTTTCGGAAGAAAACCAGGCTTAGTACGCAAAACCACCTTATCTGCATGGAACACCAGATAGGGCGGAGAACACTGCAGAGCAGATAACTCTGAAACTCTTCTAGCAGAAGAAATTGCAAACAAAAACAAAACTTTCCAAGATAATAACTTAATATCTACGGAATGTAAGGGTTCAAACGGAACCCCTTGAAGAACTGAAAGAACTAGATTTAGACTCCAGGGAGGAGTCAAAGGTCTGTAAACAGGCTTGATCCTAACCAGAGCCTGAACAAATGCTTGAACATCTGGCACAGCTGCCAGTCTTTTGTGAAGTAAAACAGATAAAGCAGAGATCTGTCCCTTCAGAGAACTTGCAGATAATCCTTTCTCCAAACCTTCTTGTAGAAAGGATAGAATCTTAGGAATTTTTATCTTGTTCCATGGGAATCCTTTAGATTCACACCAACAAATATATTTTTTCCATATTTTATGGTAAATTTTTCTAGTTACAGGCTTTCTAGCCTGAATCAGAGTATCTATTACAGAATCTGAAAACCCACGCTTTGATAAAATCAAGCGTTCAATCTCCAAGCCGTCAGTTGGAGGGAAACCAGATTCGGATGTTCGAATGGACCCTGAACAAGAAGGTCCTGTCTCAAAGGTAGCTTCCATGGTGGAACCAATGACATATTCACCAGGTCTGCATACCAAGTCCTGCGTGGCCACGTAGGAGCTATCAAGATCACCGAGGCCCTCTCCTGATTGATCCTGGCTACCAGCCTGGGGATGAGAGGAAACGGTGGGAATACATAAGCTAGGTTGAAGGTCCAAGGTGCTACTAGTGCATCTACTAGGGTCGCCTTGGGATCCCTGGATCTGGACCCGTAGCAAGGAACCTTGAAGTTCTGACGAGACGCCATCAGATCCATGTCTGGAATGCCCCATAATTGAGTTATTTGGGCAAAGATTTCCGGATGGAGTTCCCACTCCCCCGGATGGAATGTCTGACGACTCAGAAAATCCGCTTCCCAATTTTCCACTCCTGGGATGTGGATCGCAGACAAGTGGCAGGAGTGATCCTCCGCCCATTGAATTATCTTGGTCACTTCTTTCATCGCCAGGGAAGTCCTTGTTCCCCCCTGATGATTGATATATGCAACGGTCGTCATGTTGTCTGACTGAAACCTTATGAATTTGGCCTTTGCTAGTTGAGGCCAAGCTCTGAGAGCATTGAATATCGCTCTCAGTTCCAGAATGTTTATCGGGAGAAGAGACTCTTCCCGAGACCATAGACCCTGAGCTTTCAGGGATTCCCAGACCACGCCCCAGCCCACTAGGCTGGCGTCGGTCGTGACAATGACCCACTCTGGTCTGCGGAAGCTCATTCCCTGTGACAGATTGTCCAGGGTCAGCCACCAACGGAGTGAATCTCTGGTCTTCTGATCTACTTGAATCGTCGGAGACAAGTCTATATAATCCCCATTCCACTGTCTGAGCATGCACAGTTGTAATGGTCTTAGATGAATTCGTGCAAAAGGAACTATGTCCATTGTTGCAACCATCAATCCTATTACTTCCATGCACTGCGCTATGGAAGGACGAGGAACAGAATGAAGTACTTGACAAGAGCTTAGAAGTTTTGATTTTCTGACCTCTGTCAGAAAAATCCTAATTTCTAAGGAATCTATTATTGTTCCCAAGAAGGGAACTCTTGTTGACGGGGACAGAGAACTTTTTTCTTTGTTCACCTTCCATCCGTGAGATCTGAGAAAGGCTAGGACGATGTCCGTATGAGCCTTTGCTTTTGACAGGGACGACGCTTGAATCAGGATGTCGTCCAAGTAAGGTACTACTGCAATGCCCCTTGGTCTTAGAACCGCTAGAAGGGACCCTAGTACCTTTGTGAAAATCCTTGGAGCAGTGGCTAATCCAAATGGAAGTGCCATAAACTGGTAATGCTTGTCCAGAAAAGCGAACCTTAGGAACTGATGATGTTCCTTGTGGATAGGAATATGTAGGTACGCATCCTTTAAATCCACGGTAGTCATAAATTGATTTTCCTGGATAGTAGGTAGGATCGTTCGAATAGTTTCCATTTTGAACGATGGTACCCTGAGAAATTTGTTTAGGATCTTTAGATCCAAAATTGGTCTGAATGTTCCCTCTTTTTTGGGAACTATGAACAGATTGGAATAAAATCCCATTCCTTGTTCTCTTATTGGAACTGGATGTATCACTCCCATCTTTAACAGGTCTTCTACACAATGTAAGAATGCCTGTCTCTTTATTTGGTTTGAAGATAATTGAGACCTGTGGAACCTTCCCCTTGGGGGTAGTTCCTTGAATTCCAGGAGATAACCTTGAGAAACTATTTCTAGCGCCCAAGGATCCTGAACATCTCTTGCCCAAGCCTGAGCAAAGAGAGAAAGTCTGCCCCCAACTAGATCCGGTCCCGGATCGGGGGCTATCCCTTCATGCTGTTTTGGTAGCAGTGGTAGGCTTCTTGGCCTGCTTACCCTTGTTCCAGCCTTGAATTGGTTTCCAGGCTGGTTTGGGTTGTGAAGTATTACCCTCTTGCTTAGAGGATACAGAATTAGAGACTGGTCCGTTTCTGCGAAAGGGACGAAAATTAGGCTTATTATTAGCCTTAAAAGACCTATCCTGTGGGAGGGCGTGGCCCTTTCCCCCAGTGATGTCTGAAATAATCTCTTTCAAATCAGGTCCAAATAATGTTTTGCCTTTGAAATGAATGTTAAGCAATTTTGTCTTGGAAGACACATCCGCTGACCAAGACTTTAGCCAAAGCACTCTGCGCGCCACGACAGCAAACCCTGAATTTTTCGCCGCTAATCTAGCTAATTGCAAAGCGGCATCTAAAACAAAAGAGTTAGCCAATTTAAGTGCTTGAACTCTGTCCATAACCTCCTCATACGAAGATTCTTTACTGAGCGATTTTTCTAGTTCCTCGAACCAGAAACACGCTGCCGTAGTGACAGGAACAATGCATGAAATTGGTTGTAGAAGGTAACCTTGCTGTACAAAAATCTTTTTAAGCAAACCCTCTAATTTCTTATCCATAGGATCTTTGAAAGCACAACTATCTTCGATAGGAATAGTAGTGCGTTTGTTTAGAGTAGAAACCGCCCCCTCGACCTTGGGGACTGTCTGCCATAAGTCCTTTCTGGGGTCGACTATAGGAAATAATTTCTTAAATATAGGGGGGGAACAAAAGGTATGCCGGGCCTTTCCCACTCTTTATTTACTATGTCCGCCACCCGCTTGGGTATAGGAAAAGCGTCGGGGGGCACCGGAACCTCTAGGAACTTGTCCATCTTACATAATTTCTCTGGAATGACCAAATTGTCACAATCATCCAGAGTAGATAACACCTCCTTAAGCAGTGCGCGGAGATGTTCTAATTTAAATTTAAATGTCACAACATCAGGTTCAGCTTGATGAGAAATTTTTCCTGAATCTGAAATTTCTCCATCAGACAAAACCTCCCTCATGGCCCCTTGAGATTGGTGTGAGGGTATGTCAGAACAGTTATCATCAGCGTCCTCTTGCTCTTCAGTGTTTAAAACAGAGCAATCGCGCTCTCTCTGATAAGTAGGCATTTTGGATAAAAGATTTGCTATGGAGTTATCCATTACAACCGTTAATTGTTGCATGGTAATAAGTATTGGCGCACTAGATGTACTAGGGGCCTCCTGTGTGGGCATAACTGGTGTAGACACAGTAGGGGATGATGTAGTATCATGTTTACTCCCCTAATTTGAGGAATCATCTTGGGCAATATCATTATCTGTTGCATTACTGTCCTTACTTTGTTTGGACACTATGGCACAATTATCACATAAATTTAAATGGGGAGACACATTGGCTTTCATACATATAGAACATAGCTTATCTGATGGTACAGACATGTTAAACAGGCTTAAACTTGTCAACAAAGCACAAAAAACGTTTTAAAATAAAACCGTTACTGTCACTTTAAATTTCAAACTGAAAACACTTTATTACTGAATATGTGAAAAAGTATGAAGGAATTGTTCAAAATTCACCAAAATTTCACCACAGTGTCTTAAAGCATTAAAAGTATTGCACACCAAATTTCAAAGCTTTAACCCTTAAATTAACGGAACCGGAGCCGTTTTTACATTTAACCCCTATACAGTCCCAGAATGAGGCTCTGTCTATAACTAGAAAGGCCCCCATCTGAAAAAGGTGTCCAACACAGTGCCTGCCGTTTTTCTAAACGTTCCCCAAGATTATAATACCAATAATTAGTTAGAATCTGCATAATATGCCTAGTAAAGCAATTGTTTTAGCCCAGAAAAATGTCTACCAGTTTTTAAGCCCTTTTTGAAGCCCTTTATTCTTTTATGTTTAACTAAGAAAATGGCTTACCGGTCCCCATGAGGGGAAATGACAGCCTTCCAGCATTACATGGTCTTGTTAGAAATATGGCTAGTCATACCTTAAGCAGAAAAGACTGCTAACTGTTTCCCCCAACTGAAGTTACTTCATCTCAACAGTCCTGTGTGGAAACAGCAATCGATTTTAGTTACTGTCTGCTAAAAATCATCTTCCTCTTACAAACAGAAATCTTCATCCTTTTCTGTTTCAGAGTAAATAGTACATACCAGCACTATTTTAAAATAACAAACACTTGATAGAAGAATAAAACTACAAAAAACTCTTAACCATCTCCGTGGAGATGTTGCCTGTGCAACGGCAAAGAGAATGACTGGGGTGGGCGGAGCCTAGGAGGGATCATGTGACCAGCTTTGCTGGGACTCTTTGCCATTTCCTGTTGGGGAAGAGAATATCCCACAAGTAAGGATGACGCCGTGGACCGGACACACCAATGTTGGAGAAAAAACTACTTTCACTTGCATGACTCAGAGCATGTAACGGATTAAAAAGGGACACTAGATTTTTTCTTTGCATAAATGTTTTGTAGATGATCCATGTATACAGCCCATCTGGTAGTGTTTCTATGAAAATGTATAGTTTTCCTATTTTTTTTATATAATATTGTGCAGATTTTCAGACTCCTAACTAAGCCCCACAGTGTCAGATGTATACAGACTGTTCTAAAATAAGTTGTCTACCATAAGAATGCGCAACCTACGTTGCTTCTGGTGACGAGAATCAGATGCTGGAGGTTTGTGGCGCTCACTGCGCATGCGCCAGAGGCCCAACATCCTCCAAACAGCTGTTTAAAGGGACAGTCAACCATAGAATTGTTATGGTTTTAAAAGATAGATAATCCCTTTATTACTCATTCCCCAGTTTTGCATAATAAACACAGTTACATTAATATACTTTTTACCTCTGTGATTACCTTGTATCTAGGAACCTTCTTCCAGCCCCCTGATCACATGACTGTGACTGTTTATTTTCTATTGTCTAAAGGGACAGTCTACCATAGAATTGTTATTGTTTTAAAAGATAGATACTCCCTTTATTACCCATTCCCCGGTTTTGCATAACCAACACAGTTATATCAATGTACTTTTTACCTCTGTGATTACCTTGTATCTAGGAACCTTCTTCCAGCCCCCTGATCACATGACTGTGACTGTTTATTATCTATTGTCTTAAATTTAGCATTGTTTTGTACTAAATCTTAAATAACTTTCTGTGCCTGAACACAGTGTTATCTATATAGCCCACGTGTACTTTCTGTCTCTTTGTGTTGAAAAGAAATTTACAAAGCATGTGATAAGAGGCAGCCCTCAAAGGCTTAGAAATTAGCATATGAGCCTACCTATGTTTAGTTTAAACTAAGAATACCAAGAGAAAAAAGCAAATTTGATGATAAAAGTAAATTGGAAAGTCGATTAAAATTAAAAAAGTCCTATCTGAATAATGAAAGTTTAATTTATACTTGACTGTCCCTCTAATTCCCAATAGGTGACTGAGCGGCATCTTCATAACCACAGGGGAGTGTATAGGGACTGCGAGGGCCCCTAACGCACATGACCCATAACCAGATCTGAATGCAGCACAGTGATTACTGCTAGTATACAGAGATAACAGATATTGCATTAGCTCATTCTGTGTTTATTAGTATCGGACTTGCACAGTTTACAACATACTTAGCTAATAATCACAGGGCCCGTGTGGCGCCTCTCACCCTGCTTTAAACAGTTGTAAGTCTGGATAAAATGGGAACACGGGCCCTGTGATTATTAGCTAAGTATGTCGTGGGCGCCCTCATACTGTTATATTAGGCTGACTGCACGTTAAATGCTGTAAACAGATCGCTGAATTTAGAGCAGTCTAGACTCTAGCGATCTGACTTAAAAAAATGTAAACGGTGCAAGTCCGATACTAATAAACACAGAATGAGCAAATGCAATATCTGTTATCTCTGTATACTAGCAGTAATCACTGTGCTGCATTCAGATCTGGTTATGGTCCCTATACACTCCCCTGTGGTTATGAAGATGCAACTCAGTCACCTATTGTGCCTTAAAGGGACACTGTACCCAAAAATTTTCTTTTGTAATTCAGATAGAGCATGCAATTTTAAGCAACTTTCTAACTTACTCCTATTATCACATTTTCCTCGTTCTTTTGCTATCTTTATTTGAAAAAGAAGGCATCTAAGCTTGTTTTGGGTTCAGTACTCTGGACAGCAACTTTTTTATTGGTGAATGAATTTATACACCAATCAGCAAGGACAACCCAGGTTGTTCAACAAAAATGGGCCGGCATCTAAAAATACATTCTTGCATTTCAAATAAAGATATCAAGAGAATGAAGAAAATTTGATAATAGGAGTAAATTAGAAAGATGCTTAAAATGTCATGCTCAACCTGAATCACGAAAGAAAAAATTTGGGTACAGTGTCCCTTTAAACAGCTGTTTTAAGGAGGTTGGGCACCACAAACCTCAAGCAGCTGATTCACGTCACCGGAAGTGACGTGGTAGACACATTGCTACGCGGTAGACAACTTATTTTAGAACACAGACTACTACTGGCTCCTTTTTATGTTGTTATCTGTCTTCTCATATGCAGGGAAAGGGGGGGGGGTAGACCTTTTTGTTTTCCCAGCCCCTTTCACTGTCCCTTTAAACTCACTTATATTTTCAAGTGTGCTTCATTCTCTTGGTATCCCTTGTGCAATGATGTTCTTTTAGCAAAGGATAACAAAATAATGAAGCAAATGTTATAATAGAAATAAATTGGAAAGTTGTTTAAAATTGTATGTTCTATCCAAATTATGAAAGGAAATTTTGGGATTTCCAGTCCTTTTAAAGAAAGAAAAAAAAAAAAGTGCCTTGAATCATTACTGCAACTTGATTAAAATGATCAACAGGATTCAAGAAGTTTGTTGTTGTTCCTGTAAGGAGTCTAGTCCAACTACAATATTATACCTGGCAAACATATTTTGAACTGCAATGCTGCCCCTGCCACAATATGGCCATGGCAAGGTTACCAGTGCATAGAATGTCTCAAGGATCACTGTGGGGCTAGGGAGGTGAGGGCACAATTGTCTCACCAGATGTGATCAGCTATGTTCCAGCTATTTATTTCTGCTCTGGAGCCTACTTTAAAAAAAAAGTGATAACCACTACAATGTTTGTCTGCAGTCTTCCAATAAATTAACATAGGAGGAGAGTTTGAAAATGTTTCAAATTCATCATCTTGTTTTCTGCAATAGTTTTTCAATAACATTCTATCCACCATGACAGGTATAAAGAAAGCTAGCCACAGCCATTATGTTAGCAATGTATTTAATGTTTTGTAGTTCCTTATCAGATATCTTTAAAAGGGCCACTAATTAAAATGTTCATGATACAGATAGAACATGCAAAAACAAAACAGAAAACTTTTATATGCTCACCGAGCATGTGCAAAACTGCCAAGTATATTCATTTTGTGATTAGCTGATGGATGTCGCACAATACAGGGGGAGGAACTATTGGATTAACTTTGAAATTTGACAGACATTTCAAATTGCTATTGCAAAGTCTTTATTGTGTATTTATTCAATTCTACTGTATTTAGCGATCCTTTAGGATTGGGAAGTCTGTCATTTGCTGCTTTTCAGCTGTCACCATTGCAAACACACAGGAAAAGGAGGCAAAATAAAAGTATACAGTAAAGTGGTTTTGCTACACAAACACTTTATATCAAAATCTCAGCGTTTACTTCCGTAACCTCTTTGCAGTTATATGAAAGCAATAGTACAATAATAAAATGTTCTAACGGGATATAAACTCACGCTTATTTGCACCTTTAAAGAATCTAAATTATGAAGTTTAATTTTGACTTTAGAGCATACAATTTTAAACAACTTTCCAATTTACTTTAACAAAATTTGCAGTCTTTTTATATTTTCACTTTTTGAGTCACCAGCTCTTACTGAGCATGTGCAAGAATCCACATAATATACGTATATGCATTTGTAATTGTCTGGAGGAGGAGATAGATAGCAGAGAGAGAGAGAGAGATAGAGATAGATAGCAGAGAGAGAGAGATAGATAGCAGAGAGAGAGATAGATAGATAGAGTTGTCATTCTCACCGGTCAGTTGAGACCAGGAGAGAGAAATGCTACACCTAAGATGTGGAGAACAGGGCTGCTGCTTGGTAAATCCTTACTGTAGGTTCACTTGTCCGAAACTGCAGTCAAAGTGGGGAGAAGGGCTTCATAAAATCGAGTCCAATGTGTATGTTTGTTTTTCTTCTTCTTTACAAATAAAATATATTTTCCCCAGTGGCATTTTCTCATCCCTCCAATCATGTTTCTGTAGTAAAGTGACATCTAGAGCGCTTCCACCAGCTTTTTACCATGCATAGAATGGGTGCGCCCATCCTCTGACAGATAGAAAGACTTACTTCAATGCTAGAAATTACCTCTGCTAGTGGGCTGAACAGGGGTGTTCCATGGACCTAGCTGAAATTTCTCCTCCAGGTGTGGTGTAATTATCAAAACAGTCCCCTGCAGAGCTCACTGTTTTTTTGTGCAAACTAAAAGGTGGAGAGATTATATCAATAATAGGTAACAAATTCTATTAAAATAAAAATACTTTGAGGGGAACCATAAAATAAAGAGTTGATTTAAGAGTTTATTCATATGTTTAATGCAACCTGTTTACAGTTACTATCCCTTTAAGTACACATTGTTAATTCAGCCGTCACTGTACTCCTTTCCTACACAATTTCTTTAGGAAGCTTTATCAAGGTTAGTTGAAAAAGGTTGTAAGAAAAAAAAGGGGTTAAAATGTCATGGCTGTCATTGTTAGTTGTCCCTATATAAAAGAAGTCTTGCGTCTTTAAAAGGTTATCAACAGGCTGGAATACAATGAATTAGAAACGGATAAGACTGTTTGTTTCGGGACATGCTGGAGCCTGAAAAATAAATTCCCCTTAAGCAAGGTGAAAAGTAACGCAGAGGGAGTTGAAATCTTAGTAGCTCTTATAAAGCTGTCCCTCAAGACTAGGAACCATCTGGTAAGTGTTCTGATAAACCAGTTTCCATGGCACAGACATCCAAAATGCCCCGTAACAAGATGATCCTAATTGGACGTCTCCATGCACAGCTGGCAATGCTGCATCTGTCCAACCCCAAGAGCCCCAACTGCAAGGAAAAGGAAGGAAATTGTGCTTTAAAGAGATATGGTATTTAACCTCTTGTTTGCTTCCCTTCCATAGATACAACTTAAACTCAATAAAAACTATATCCTTTTTAGAACGTCCCTCCCAATAAAGAAGTTGCCTGCTTTTAAAAAAAAAAAAAAATGGCTGACAGAAGCAGATGGTCTCTTAAAGCAAAAGGATTTAGGGAAAGGAGTTGGAAACAAAAAGCAATTTCCAACAGCAAGGATGTCCACATGTTGGTTTCTGTAATGTGTATTTCATGCCTATGAGCTGTATTGGGAACACCTGTACCCTTCACAAAATAATTAATGGAATTTAAGTGCTTGTGCGTGTTACATGTTCAGTTCCACATATAAATTCAAATCAAACAATCTCTGATTGATAGGACAGGTCTATTGAACGGTTTCATGTGGAAAAACAAAACACCTTCTTACATAATATTTGCTGCATAATACTCGCCTTTGTGTATATCTATCTGTATTATGAAACATGCTGAACAGGAAGTTTGTGTGTGGTAAATTATTTTTAAATAAAGCACTTGATGCATATAATACCCAGTTTATGTGTTGGTAGTTCTGTATTCTTTTAGTTTATCTTAAAATTGTTTATGACATAAATGGCAGAGGATTTTTACTTGTGATCACATTGCCCTCTAGCAACAATGGGTTAAAATAAATAAAAACAACATAAAACATAATTTATGTAAGAACTTACCTGATAAATTCATTTCTTTCATATTAACAAGAGTCCATGAGCTAGTGACGTATGGGATATACATTCCTACCAGGAGGGGCAAAGTTTCCCAAACCTTAAAATGCCTATAAATACACCCCTCACCACACCCACAAATCAGTTTAACGAATAGCCAAGAAGTGGGGTGATAAGAAAAAAAGTGCGAAGCATATAAAATAAGGAATTGGAATAATTGTGCTTTATACAAAAAAATCATAACCACCACAAAAAAGGGTGGGCCTCATGGACTCTTGTTAATATGAAAGAAATGAATTTATCAGGTAAGTTCTTACATAAATTATGTTTTCTTTCATGTAATTAACAAGAGTCCATGAGCTAGTGACGTATGGGATAATGACTACCCAAGATGTGGATCTTTCCACACAAGAGTCACTAGAGAGGGAGGGATAAAATAAAGACAGCCAATTCCTGCTGAAAATAATCCACACCCAAAATAAAGTTTAACAAAAAACATAAGCAGAAGATTCAAACTGAAACCGCTGCCTGAAGAACTTTTCTACCAAAAACTGCTTCAGAAGAAGAAAATACATCAAAATGGTAGAATTTAGTAAAAGTATGCAAAGAGGACCAAGTTGCTGCTTTGCAGATCTGGTCAACCGAAGCTTCATTCCTAAACGCCCAGGAAGTAGATACTGACCTAGTAGAATGAGCTGTAATTCTTTGAGGCGGAATTTTACCCGACTCAACATAGGCAAGATGAATTAAAGATTTCAACCAAGATGCCAAAGAAATGGCAGAAGCTTTCTGGCCTTTCCTAGAACCGGAAAAGATAACAAATAGACTAGAAGTCTTACGGAAAGATTTCGTAGCTTCAACATAATATTTCAAAGCTCTAACAACATCCAAAGAATGCAATGATTTCTCCTTAGAATTCTTAGGATTAGGACATAATGAAGGAACCACAATTTCTCTACTAATGTTGTTGGAATTCACAACTTTAGGTAAAAATTCAAAAGAAGTTCGCAACACCGCCTTATCCTGATGAAAAATCAGAAAAGGAGACTCACACGAAAGAGCAGATAATTCAGAAACTCTTCTAGCAGAAGAGATGGCCAAAAGGAACAAAACTTTCCAAGAAAGTAATTTAATGTCCAATGAATGCATAGGTTCAAACGGAGGAGCTTGAAGAGCTCCCAGAACCAAATTCAAACTCCAAGGAGGAGAAATTGACTTAATGACAGGTTTTATACGAACCAAAGCTTGTACAAAACAATGAATATCAGGAAGAATAGCAATCTTTCTGTGAAAAAGAACAGAAAGAGCGGAGATTTGTCCTTTCAAAGAACTTGCGGACAAACCCTTATCTAAACCATCCTGAAGAAACTGTAAAATTCTCGGTATTCTAAAAGAATGCCAAGAAAAATGATGAGAAAGACACCAAGAAATATAAGTCTTCCAGACTCTATAATATATCTCTCGAGATACAGATTTACGAGCCTGTAACATAGTATTAATCACGGAGTCAGAGAAACCTCTATGACCAAGAATCAAGCGTTCAATCTCCATACCTTTAAATTTAAGGATTTCAGATCCGGATGGAAAAAAGGACCTTGTGACAGAAGGTCTGGTCTTAACGGAAGAGTCCATGGCTGGCAAGATGCCATCCGGACAAGATCCGCATACCAAAACCTGAGAGGCCATGCCGGAGCTATTAGCAGAACAAACGAGCATTCCCTCAGAATCTTGGAGATTACTCTTGGAAGAAGAACTAGAGGCGGAAAGATATAGGCAGGATGATACTTCCAAGGAAGTGATAATGCATCCACTGCCTCCGCCTGAGGATCCCGGGATCTGGACAGATACCTGGGAAGTTTCTTGTTTAGATGAGAGGCCATCAGATCTATCTCTGGAAGCCCCCACAATTGAACAATCTGAAGAAATACCTCTGGGTGAAGAGACCATTCGCCCGGATGCAACGTTTGGCGACTGAGATAATCCGCTTCCCAATTGTCTACACCTGGGATATGAACCGCAGAGATTAGACAGGAGCTGGATTCCGCCCAAACCAAAATTCGAGATACTTCTTTCATAGCCAGAGGACTGTGAGTCCCTCCTTGATGATTGATGTATGCCACAGTTGTGACATTGTCTGTCTGAAAACAAATGAACGATTCTCTCTTCAGAAGAGGCCAAAACTGAAGAGCTCTGAAAACTGCACGGAGTTCCAAGATATTGATCGGTAATCTCACCTCCTGAGATTCCCAAACTCCTTGTGCCGTCAGAGATCCCCACACAGCTCCCCAACCTGTGAGACTTGCATCTGTTGAAATTACAGTCCAGGTCGGAAGAACAAAAGAAGCCCCCTGAATTAAACGATGGTGATCTGTCCACCACGTTAGAGAGTGCCGAACAATCGGTTTTAAAGATATTAATTGATATATCTTCGTGTAATCCCTGCACCATTGGTTCAGCATACAGAGCTGAAGAGGTCGCATGTGAAAACGAGCAAAGGGGATCGCGTCCGATGCAGCAGTCATAAGACCTAGAATTTCCATGCATAAGGCTACCGAAGGGAATGATTGAGACTGAAGGTTTCGACAGGCTGTAATCAATTTTAGACGTCTCTTGTCTGTTAAAGACAAAGTCATGGACACTGAATCTATCTGGAAACCCAGAAAGGTTACCCTTGTTTGAGGAATCAAAGAACTTTTTGGTAAATTGATCCTCCAACCATGATCTTGAAGAAACAACACAAGTCGATTCGTATGAGACTCTGCTAAATGTAAAGACGGAGCAAGTACCAAGATATCGTCCAAATAAGGAAATACCACAATACCCTGTTCTCTGATTACAGACAGAAGGGCACCGAGAATCTTTGTGAAAATTCTTGGAGCTGTAGCAAGGCCAAACGGTAGAGCCACAAATTGGTAATGCTTGTCTAGAAAAGAGAATCTCAGGAACTGATAATGATCTGGATGAATTGGAATATGCAGATATGCATCCTGTAAATCTATTGTGGACATATAATTCCCTTGCTGAACAAAAGGCAATATAGTCCTTACAGTTACCATCTTGAACGTTGGTATCCTTACATAACGATTCAATAATTTTAGATCCAGAACTGGTCTGAAGGAATTCTCCTTCTTTGGTACAATGAAGAGATTTGAATAAAACCCCATCCCCTGTTCCGGAACTGGAACTGGCATAATTACTCCAGCCAACTCTAGATCTGAAACACAATTCAGAAATGCTTGAGCTTTCACTGGATTTACTGGGACATGGGAAAGAAAAAATCTCTTTGCAGGAGGTCTCATCTTGAAACCAATTCTGTACCCTTCTGAAACAATGTTCTGAATCCAAAGATTGTGAACAGAATTGATCCAAATTTCTTTGAAAAAACGTAACCTGCCCCCTACCAGCTGAACTGGAATGAGGGCCGTACCTTCATGTGAACTTAGAAGCAGGCTTTGCCTTTCTAGCAGGCTTGGATTTATTCCAGACTGGAGATGGTTTCCAAACTGAAACTGCTCCTGAGGACGAAGGATCAGGCTTTTGTTCTTTGTTGAAACGAAAGGAACGAAAACGATTGTTAGCCCTGTTTTTACCTTTAGACTTTTTATCCTGTGGTAAAAAAGTTCCTTTCCCACCAGTAACAGTTGAAATAATAGAATCCAACTGAGAACCAAATAATTTGTTTCCCTGGAAAGAAATGGAAAGTAGAGTTGATTTAGAAGCCATATCAGCATTCCAAGTCTTAAGCCATAAAGCTCTTCTGGCTAAGATAGCCAGAGACATAAATCTAACATCAACTCTAATAATATCAAAAATGGCATCACAGATGAAATTATTAGCATGCTGGAGAAGAATAATAATATCATGAGAATCACGATTTGTTACTTGTTGCGCTAGAGTTTCCAACCAAAAAGTTGAAGCTGCAGCAACATCAGCCAATGATATAGCAGGTCTAAGAAGATTACCTGAACATAGATAAGCTTTTCTTAGAAAAGATTCAATTTTTCTATCTAAAGGATCTTTAAACGAGGTACCATCTGACGTAGGAATGGTAGTACGTTTAGCAAGGGTAGAAATAGCCCCATCAACTTTAGGGATTTTGTCCCAAAATTCTAACCTGTCAGGCGGAACAGGATATAATTGCTTAAAACGTTTAGAAGGAGTAAATGAATTACCCAATTTATCCCATTCCTTAGCAATTACTGCAGAAATAGCATTAGGAACAGGAAAGACTTCTGGAATAACCGCAGGAGCTTTAAAAAACCTTATCCAAACGTATAGAATTAGTATCAAGAGGACTAGAATCCTCTATTTCTAAAGCAATTAGTACTTCTTTAAGTAAAGAGCGAATAAATTCCATCTTAAATAAATATGAAGATTTGTCAGCATCAATCTCTGAGACAGAATCCTCTGAACCAGAAGAGTCCAAAGAATCAGAATGATGGTGTTCATTTAAAAATTCATCTGTAGAGAGAGAAGATTTAAAAGACTTTTTACGTTTACTAGAAGGAGAAATAACAGACAAAGCCTTCTTTATGGATTCAGAAACAAAATCTCTTATGTTATCAGGAACATTCTGCACCTTAGATGTTGAGGGAACTGCAACAGGCAATGGTACATCACTAAAGGAAATATTATCTGCTTTAACAAGTTTGTCATGACAATTATTACAAACAACAGCTGGAGGAATAGCTACCAAAAGTTTACAGCAGATACACTTAGCTTTGGTAGATCCAGCAGGCAGTGGTTTTCCTGTAGTATCTTCTGGCTCAGATGCAACGTGAGACATCTTGCAATATGTAAGAGAAAAAACAACATATAAAGCAAAATAGATCAAATTCCTTATAAGACAGTTTCAGGAATGGGAAAAAAATGCCAAACATCAAGCTTCTAGCAACCAGAAGCAAATGAAAAATGAGACTGAAATAATGTGGAGACAAAAGCGACGCCCATATTTTTTGGCGCCAAATAAGACGCCCACATTATTTGGCGCCTAAATGCTTTTGGCGCCAAAAATGACGCCACATCCGGAACGCCGACATTTTTGGCGCAAAATAACGTCAAAAATGACGCAACTTCCGGCGACACGTATGACGCCGGAAACGGAAAAGAATTTTTGCGCCAAAAAAGTCCACGCCAAGAATGACACAATAAAATGAAGCATTTTCAGCCCCCGCGAGCCTAACAGCCCACAGGGAAAAAAGTCAAATTTTTGAGGTAAGAAAAAATATGATAATTTAAAGCATAATCCCAAATATGAAACTGACTGTCTGGAAATAAGGAAAGTTGAACATTCTGAGTCAAGGCAAATAAATGTTTGAATACATATATTTAGAACTTTATAAATAAAGTGCCCAACCATAGCTTAGAGTGTCACAGAAAATAAGATTTACTTACCCCAGGACACTCATCTACATGTTTGTAGAAAGCCAAACCAGTACTGAAACGAGAATCAGTAGAGGAAATGGTAAATATAAGAGTATATCGTCGATCTGAAAAGGGAGGTAAGAGATGAATCTCTACGACCGATAACAGAGAACCTTATGAAATAGACCCCGTAGAAGGAGATCACTGCATTCAATAGGCAATACTCTCCTCACATCCCTCTGACATTCACTGCACGCTGAGAGGAAAACCGGGCTCCAACTTGCTGCGGAGCGCATATCAACGTAGAATCTAGCACAAACTTACTTCACCACCTCCCTTGGAGGCAAAGTTTGTAAAACTGATTTGTGGGTGTGGTGAGGGGTGTATTTATAGGCATTTTAAGGTTTGGGAAACTTTGCCCCTCCTGGTAGGAATGTATATCCCATACGTCACTAGCTCATGGACTCTTGTTAATTACATGAAAGAAAGTAAGGTAGGTTGAAAACCGTGAGCTGACCCAGTTTTCAGTTTCAACCAAAGGGTGAAGGGCTCCTAAGCTGTAATGTACCTTCAAAAAGCGAATTCAGTGCAATTAAGGGAACATAATATGTTTATAGTAAAAGCAAAATATAAAAAAACAGTTAAGCTTGTTATATTCCTGAGTAATAAAATACATGAAGAAATGGAATGAAAAATAAATAGAGTTTTCCCCACTGGGGTCAAGAGTAGCAGTTGTAAACACCAACAGTGTTTGAAAATAATGAACTTCTTTGCCTGAATGCTTGGTCTGTTTAAAGCAGCTGCAGGAACATCATTTCAAATTGGCTGGAATCAATCTCTCCCCCACTGGGAGGCAGATTTCTACTGCTGCCTCTTGATTGCGAAATTTCTCCATAGCCAATATAGCAGCATTGACAATTTCAGTATAGGTTGCAATTGGAACAGGTAAAGGCAGCCATTTCACATTACAAAATAAAGGAGCTGTTTTTAAACTATTTAATACACTAAAACATAAAATAGTTAATTGGGCACATAAATCAAGAAAAAAAAACCAAAAACACAATGTCCCTTTAACACCCCCCACACACACACACACACACACACAGGAAAAGATAAATAAAAAAGCCAAACCCTGGTCATACACTCGTTAAAGCAGTGTAACCAGGCACTTTGCTTCATTGTTACTTTTTCTTCACAAACACGTTAACCGCAGATAGACCATGGCAGTGCCAAATATGTGATTCTAAGACTGCACACAAGCTCTTACTTGCACTTCATTTTAACGTATGACACACAAATAATGACTAACACCTGGTACGGTGCAAGGTCTATTTTACCCATCTGAACTCTCCCTCACCAAGGTCTATGTATTATTACAATATTTGTATATTAAAAGGGACATAAAACAAGTATAGATACAAAATATAATATGTACTATAATTACGTTACCTGCAAACTTATACTGCAGTGCCTCGCCATTAACCTGCACAGTTCCTCAAATAATATTAGCAAGGCAAATTTTACCTTGAGAATGGTTTATCTCACTATACAGACCACTGGATGTGAGAGACACCTACATTCAAATACAATGCTAAAAAAAGACAAAGATGTTGCATGATTTCTCTCCATCCCAGTGGCGTCACTAGGGGGGGGGCGGGCCGCACCCGGGTGACACCAAACATTTTTTTTATTTTATTGAAATTCAAAGAAATACAATGTTGAGATGCATAGATTTTTTTTTATTAGAGGGGCTGGCATTTGTGAACATTGGTGGGACTGGGGAAGTTGTAGACAGACAATTTTTTTGCCCCTTGAGCCAGTGCTGCAATTTAAACAAATAGTTTTCCCGGCTGCTTTTGCTTGTTTGTACTTTGCTTCTCCCCTGCCCAATTTTGCTATGAATGTTGTGGGCATGCCATGGGGCTTGCAAAGTTGCGCTGCTAGCCTAAACCTGCCTGCCTATGTGTGCTCACTGCTCAGTGACATGTGGAGCAGTGGAGTCACTCACTGCTGTGCTGTCTCTCTAAACGGGAACTGGCAAATCATGAGGGGATGCCTGGCACCTGACCGCATGACTGTTTGACACTGTCTTTAAAGTGAAGGAGCCACGTATGATGCCCACCAGACCATTACGGTTACGGTACACTAAGTGCACACTGAACAGGTGGGAGGGCGGGCGGGGGTCTGGGGGTGGGCAGAGTGCAGAGGTGATTGGCCATAAGAAGCGGTAGGCACGCGGCCCGGGGCTGTGCACTGACAGGCTTGGAACAGAGTCAGAGAGCAGAATTTTCATAGTTTGCGCCTAAACCTTTTCTTTAGTGATTTATTTTAGAGTGCTCTGTTTATCTTTCATTTGATGCTCTGCTGAGCCAGGGAGCAGCTCTAGGCATGCGCTTTATAATTAATGCAGTGCAGTTTACATATTTTGTAAGTGTGTGCCTGAGTTTTTGTGTGTGTGTGTCTCAGTTTTTTTTTGTGTGTGTGTCCGAGTGTTTGTGTGTGCATCTGAGTATGTTTTTAAGTGTGTCTGAGTGTCTGTATGTGTGTGTGCCTGTGTGTTTGCTTTCTGGGGGGGTGACACCATAACTTACCGCACCGGGTGACACCAACCCTAGTGACGCCACTGCTCCATCCCGTTGAGTTTTTGATTATTAAAAAACATACAATTATGCTTACCTGATCATTTCCTTTTCTTCTGATGGAAAGAGTCCAAAGCTGCATTTATTACTTTTGGGAAATAAGTACCTGGCCACCAGCAGGAGGCAAAGACAACCCAGCCAAAGGCTTAAATACTCCTCTCACTCCCCTCATCCCTCACTCATTCTGCCGAGGAACAAGGAACAGTAGAAGAAATATCTGGGTGAAAGGCGTCAGAAGAATATAAGGATGCCCCACATAAAATTACGGGTGGGGAGCTGTGGACTCTTTCCATCAGAAGAAAAGAAATGATCAGGTAAGCATAAGTTATGTTTTTCTTCTTAAATGTAAAGAGTCCACATCTGCATTCATTACTTTTGGGAAAACAATACCCAAGGTATACACTGAATGCCAAGTCGGGAGGGTACAATAGGCGGCCCATACTGAGGGCACCAGGTCTGAACCTCTACCCAATAAAAAAAAAAAAAAAAATTCTAAGCTTCGGACGAAGCGTTTTTTTAAAGAGGAAAAGCCCCAGTTACACTGACTCGCAGTTAGTCCAGAAGCCAAACTAGAGACCGCACACGGACTTGACTGAGCCAACAGTCCTCAAGGAGACACAGTCACCCAACAAACTGTTCCCCACCACTCATCTCCACAAACTAAGGATACACCAGCCGAAACCCCCAAGAGGACAAGGCAAAGGAGAACCAAGGAAACCGAAAGGTCCCCAATACAAAATGGAACACCTCCAAAAGTGAGCCCAACTCTCAGAGACCCAAATGGGCCCAAACAGGGAAAGGAGGCCTCGCCTATACCAAGCGAAACCCGGGATAAGACCAGGCACAGAGACAGAACAGACGTCTCCCCAATATCCTAGAAGTATGGATGCAACAGAAGAGGCCAAGTCCTACCAGTGTCTGGCCATAGAATACCAAGGTATGCGACCATGAAAAAAAAGTTAGTAATACACCCAGGTGAAAAACTACAAGTTTGAGAACACAGAGGATACTTGCGAGAAAGAAGAAGCAGTCAAGCAAGAAACAGACCGCAAAGCAACCCCCTTACAGAGGGCACGTTTTAGGCAACCTAAGTCGCCGGACCTACACACAGGTCCCTGAAAAGGGGAACACAAAAACCTCAATTGAGGCCCCCTATAAAATCTATACCCTATTAGACTAAGCTAACAGGATTTACACAACAAGCACAGACATCTAGAGGAGACTGCACGAACGCAGAATCCCGAAACAGATACAGGAACGAGCGCAAGGATAGCACAGAGCACAACTCGACTCTGAAACAAACAACAAGGCCATAGACCTAAGGATCTATCAAAAGAAAGTCCCAACAAGCCTGCTTGGAGCCAGCAAGATTACAGGGGGAACCAATCCCACCTTTCCGCCTCCCATCCAGGAGAAGCCCCAAGCAAGGACTCCATCTCCATAGGAAGGAAAATATCCCCTAAAGAAAAGGGATGATGCCGGAAGGGCAACAACTGTCCTCAAGGCTCAAATGCACCGGCTAATGGGAAGTGAAATTCCCAATACAGAAGTTCGAGAAAAGGACCCCCCTACAAGTAGCTTGCCAAGCAGAGGCACAGCCAACCCATTCGCCTGCATAGCAAGGAATCTACAGAACACTGGCAAGGTGACCAGGGGAATGCAACCGTAAGGCACACCAGAAATTGGACATCCAGTGCCGCCAACTGGGTATGAGCCAACCATCCTTGAGGCTCAAGCCACACGGCTAACCAACAGATGACATGAGCCACTCTGTAGCAGAGTTAAAAAATACTCTGAAAACCTGGCCAACCATGACCAGGTGAGGTACATGGAGCAAGGACATAGCCCAAGTTCCCACTACCGTGGAACACCCCGACAAGCCCTGAGATCCAAGCTTCAAAACCACCCAAGCCTGGGTCAGTAAAAAAAGCAAAGCAGAGCATCAGAAACTTGAAGTCTCAGGGAGAAAAAACAGGTCTGGGCACCTAATAGTTCAAGCAAACCTTACCCTAGAAATAAACACCCCAACCGGCCAAAAAGACAGACACAAGGGTATGGATGCATATCCAGAGAATCTGGATAGCGAGAAGAACTCGAAAGCTCCGACAAAAGGGAGGAACCACCCCTAGCCAAAGTCCAACGCTCCAAGAAGCAAGGCTAGAAGTCGTATTTAGATACTTCTCAGAGTCTCAGGACAACCCAGGGATACCTCAAGGTCCAAAAAAAAACCTACTAGAAGGACTAGTCTCCCTAACAGAGGACACAAGAGAAGGCACCAAGCCTACCCCGCTCAGGAAAACCCAAAGGCCTCTTATAACTCAGTCAAGAGTAAGAGCTGCAACTAGATATACTGAAAAAAACAGCTATGCGTACACCTGCAAGGTCTCAAGAGCTGCAAAAGGTTTCAAACTGCAACAGGTTTCAAACTGCAACCTTCCGCATGCTAGACAGCTATGCTGTACAAACTGTTGGATCAAGCCAAAAAGGACACATCCAAAGACCAAAAAATGAAGGCCAAACCGCTCAATAGCGGTAAGGGGCATTAAGCCCTCCCATCCACCATCACATGGGGAAGGAATCTCACCACGTAACAGGAGCGGCTGCTCCAAGCTCTTGCATTGGCAACCAGTAGCAGTTCACACGGATGATGTCACAGGCGCTTCCGTAACCATATTCAAATAAGAAGAAAAAAAAAGGGGTTCAGCAGCACATAGCAGTATAATACAAAAAGTGTATTCTTCATTTCAGGCACACAGGTACATCATGGAAAAAACGTCTGACGTGTTTCACGCCCCCTAGTGGCATTTCATCAGAGACTACAGGTGTTCTGAATCTAGCCATGTCCCTCATACTCAGGTCATGGGCGGATACATATTTTAACCCTTTAATGCCACATCCTACACAAACAGTATTACACATTAAAAGTATGCATAAAATATGGTTCTGATTTTTACCCAATACAATTTAGGGGATCTGCCATTAACATGTTTCAAAAAAACAGTAGAAAGGGACATTTTGAATCTCTCATTGAATAAAAAAATCAGTCAGTTGAGAAATTGGCGTTAGAATCGCTTAAATGCAATCAAGATATAGTCATCAGAAACTCCAACAAAGGAGGAAACATCATGGTTTTGAACAAGAATGACTATTTTGATGAAGCATTGCGCCAATTGAATGACACTGCTACCTATACATTGCTTAGTGGAAATCCCACATTCATTTTCAAGCGAGAACTGATGTTGTTGCTTGAAGATGGTGTTTATTTAGGATTATTCAGACAAGAGGATATTGAGTTGTTGGTTCCTGAATTTCCCATAGTTCCATTATTTCACTATTTATCTAAAGTCCATAAGAATCCTATATGTCCACCTGGAAGGCCCATTGTGTCGGGCATTGGGTCTCTGCTTGAGCCCCTCTCAGAGTGGCTGGATTCGATACTTCAGCCAATAGTGAAAAGCTAGTTCAGTTACTTAAGAGATTCCTCACATTTACTTGATAGTCTGAGAACTTTCAAGTGGAAACATAACTACTCTTGGGTAGTAGTAGACATAGTGTCACTTTATACGGCCATCCCACATGTATTAGGAATTATGGCTGTAAGGTATTTCTTGGACAAATTCTCTGCATATGAAGACAATGTCAAAGTTTATATTTGTTCCATCTTGGAATTTGTACTTACCCATAATTTCCTAATTTTTGATGGCAAATATTATTTACAATGTTGTGGAACGGCAATGGGGGCAAAATTTGCCCCCTGTTTTGCTAATTTATTTGTAGGCTTTTGGGAGATACAGCATATGTACAATGATGACTTCAAGGTATATACTGAAAATGTACTTTATTATAAAAGGTTCATTGATGATCTAATCATGATCATTGATGAGCCTTTGGATGACACAGAGTTTGAAAGGCTTCTCTTTTTCCTAAATAATAATGAATTATGTTTGAAATTTGTGGGAGGTTACGATCATAAATGTATTGACTTTTTGGATGTAACCTTGGAGGGGGGATGTGGTAGAAGAGAAGATAGTGTCTAAAACTTTCCGCAAGAGCACTGCAGGCAACACTATCTTGCATGCCAGTTCATGTCATCCCCCTCACTTGGTTCGTGCAATACCAAGAGGCCAATATATTAGATTAAGACGAAATACTGAAGACGATTCTATTTATCTACAGCAAGCAGATGAACTTACAAGAAGGTTAATTGCAAGAGCTTATGATCCAACGAAATTAGAGAAAACTAAGTTGGAAATTAGCAAAATAAAAACTAGGAATAGAGTTGAAAAAGACAACCATTTGCAATTTGATGACAGTACCATCATTTTTACAACAGAATATACTAACCAATTCCCTGACATTGTTAAAATATTGAAAAGAAACATGACAATATTAGGAGATCAAATTTTGCAAAACTATATTTCAAGTTGCAGATTTGTACTTAAAAAACGAGTAACATTGGCGGCTCAGCTAGCTCCCAGTTTGGTTTCCAATATGAAGGCAAATAGAGGGGATAATTGGTTGAGAAAAACAGGATGTTTCAAATGTGGTGTAAGGACTTGTCTTACATGCAGTATGATGGAAGTGACTAATATATTTAGGTCTTCTGTAGATGAAAATGTATCACATTGCCTTTTATGCGAACTGTAAAACTAAGTTTGCTGTTTATTTGTTGGAATGCAATATTTGCAAAATTCAATATGTTGGGAAAACAACCCTGAGAGGTCAATGTGAGAGTAAGGGAACATGTTAATGATGTGAAGAATTATTGTAGAGATTCCACAGTAGCCAGATAGTTTAATCTTACACATTTCACCAATGAGGGTAAATTTAAAGGTAAAAAATCAGATATAGCCAAGGTTCCTTTAAGAGGTGGAAATAAGTATAAGATTTTAGACAAGAAAGAGCTATATTGGATTTACCGACTTAAGACTAGAATCCCTAATGGCCTGAATTTAGAATGGGATACAAGTTATTTTGTATAGCCCTTAATGTATATATGATATTTGGTAACATATAGGGCTTAAAATAAATCTTACTAAATTTTACTATATCTTAGAATTAAAGCCTATCCATGGTTGTAGTATTGGCTTCAATAACATTTGTGGGTATTTTAGAGTTTGATATACGTGCATTTATATGACCAATAGCTTGTGCACATTTTTCAACAGGAATAAAATGATGTAACCTCTAAATGATACATAATATGCAGTATCCAGGCGTGTAGTTGAACATAATCTGCATTCTTTTGAGTGTTCAAATTTATCTAACAGATGTTTATAGAAAATTAATAAAACTTTTCTTCTCCTTGACACATTGTATTTTGAGAACTTAAGATGATTTATATTGTGACATATTTTATGTTTATGCATACTTTTAATGTGTAATACTGTTTGTGTAGGATGTGGCATTAAAGGATTAAAATATGTATCCGCCCATGACCTGAGTATAAGAGGGACATGGCTAGAACACTAGGGGGCGTGAAACACGTCAGACGTTTTTCCATGATGTACCTGTGTGCCTGAAATGAAGAATAAACTTTTTATATCATACTGCTATGTGCTGCTGAACCCCTTTTTTCTTATTTGGAAGGAAACTCACATCTGATTTCATCAGAACTTAGAGATAAAGTGACGCAGCGGAAAAACTCCCCTGCCCGGTCATCTATGACTGAAGGCTATAAAGGACTGAAACAATCTCTTTAATGCATAGTTGAACACGAAAAACAATAACAACAGTACCACGTGTCTGAACAGCCGCAAAACCGAACGAACCCGACAGGACCAGCCTGCACCTTGGGTTCCAACCGCAAGCCGAGTAAATTCTCCCTCGTAGGGGAAAAAAAACAGAAAGGACTAACAGAGGAATAACATGTCCAACAACTTCCGAAGAAGTAATAAAGAGTATCAATCCCAGAAGGTTCCCAAAGGAAACAAAAACCAAGACATCCCATTGGATATAAATAAAATATAAGGCAACCTGGAGGTTAACGCCCAAAAGACACAGGCCTACCCGCAGGAGCAGCCAAACTGAGCCCTATCTCACAAAACTGGGATCTCAACAAATGACAATCAGGAGATTACTTTATCCCCACGTCTAATGAGGTGCACCATTCGAATTATCATACTGAAATTCCCTGTATCTGGTAACGATAGGGTCATTCAATAACTGAAAAACCATGTCTGAGCAACACGCTAAGGCGCGCAATCCTGTAACGGAAGGCACAACACTCAGGGATATATACCCCCGCAGGAAACTGTAGAGGCCCTTCCTAAGGCGGAAGGCCCGGGACAATAGGGCATGAGCTCATTCTTAAATAAACGTCTGGACTCTGCAGACGAACAATCGCCAACATTATGTGGAAGCGAAAATGTGCTGCAACCTCCGGGGGAAACACGCCACCCTGCACGGAAGAACCATAAACTGGGTTACCCGCATGTGCAGAAGTATGATTTGGTAAGGAACTCGCCTCTCGGAGGACAGGACCCCCAGAGGCGGATGGCTCAGCAGTGCCTTGACTCCCCGAGCCCAAGGAACCAGGCACTCCGAAATGGCATACGGAACAAAAACTGGTTGACAGGCCACTCGGGATTCATCACCGGACACAGAATCTGAAATCAAAATAGTCTCAGTATCAGAATCCTCCATAGCTGGATAGAGGATATTTAAATATGGACTAAAGTAGTGAAAACTAAAAACGGCACCTGACACCCCCAATGGCTGGGGCACTCACCACCTCCTATGACCAGACCACTGCGGACTAAATAATTTCCTTTGCCACGCGATCTGGAATGCGGAAATGGAACAACGGAACGTAGCCACGCCCGAACACAAGATGAACCGTACAGTCCAAACAAGCACACCCAACTAAAAGGCTGCGTCACTTCCAAAGGCCTCAATGTTCCAACCACGAGCCCAGTAAACATTGCACATAAGCAGGTTGAATCACATAAACAGGTTTATAACCCCCCCCCCCCCCGTTCAATAACACCCCTCAGGAGATATTAACCCTCGATTCCAAGATACTAAGAGAGACTCACTGAGACCCTTATGCATAGTTATACAAGGTGGCAGCCTCTCGGGAAACATTCACATTAGAGTACATTGCAAATAAAGTAAAATGAAACGATCTTACCGGAATCTAGCTGTGGAACAGGAAAATGGCCCTTCAAGTGTGATGGATAGTAGCATCACCTCAGTCATGGATTTGAGAGAAGAAAGCAGGCAGTGAAGCGAAGTTCGACAACGCCGATTGCTTGAGAAGCTGTTAATATGAGTAGGATGGTTTCACAGAAAGAAACTCCCTGCATCTCCGGACTCTCACCTCACTGAGAGACTGACAGGACTACTTAAAAAACTCTTGTCCCATGCCGAAGAGTATTAACCTCCATAAGAGACAAAAACAAAAATTTTAAATTCTGACACTTCTCTGCCATCCTCCTTGGACAAAAGGCAAAGAATGACTGTGGGGTGAGGGGAGTGGGAGGAGTATTTAAGCCTTTGGCTGGGTTGTCTTTGCCTCCTCCTGGTGGCCAGGTTATTATTTCCCAAAAGTAATGAATGCAGATGTGGACTCTTTCCATTTAAGAAGAAAAGGGACACTCAAGACTCAAGTAAAAATTAAACTTTCATGATTCAGACAGAACAGCAATTTTAAACAACTTTCCAATTTACTTGGATTAACAAAATGTGCAGTCTATTTATATTTACACTTTTTGAGTCACCAGCTGAGCATGTGCAAGAAGTCACAGAATATAAGTATATGCATTTGTAATTGGCTGATGGCTGTCACATGATACAGGAGGAGTGGAAACATAACTTTGAAATTTGTCATTGCTATTGCATTGTCTTTATCATGTTTGTTGATTATGCAAACATACTGTATTTACTTGTATCTAAGTATACAGGCAGATATAAGATAAGAAGGCTCTGTGTGTATAAAGAGTTATATGGTAAGGAGAATTGATCTCCCTGAAATCACATCCCATTTTAATAGTTATTAGTTTTAGTTTTAAAGAGAAGAGCAGCAAGTACATAAACAAAATGTACAATTTCCCATACATTTTATACTCTTCAGCTAGTATAACAAGTTATTGGAAAGTGATTAAGGGGAATACAGTTTTACAGTACAAAGTCTCTTTAAAAGGTAATGCAAATGAATGATTCCGGATTACAGGTTAAACACTACACAGCTCTTTCCCTAAGAAATAATCAGTTTTATAAACTAGCCAGCATGTTATCAATAACAATGTTAAACAACACACTGTAATCGCATTTTTATCTTAAAAGGAATAAAAAGTTTTATTAAAAGTACATTAAAATGATGATATCATTAATGCTAGTCATTTCTTTTTCCAATTGTGCCAAATTTCCCATTTTGTCAAACAACTATAAAACCAGAACACTGATATAAACTGCCACTGATAAAGTTAGTGACAGAAACGAAGAGGACATTGTATGAATGTATTTATCAATTCAGTACTGGAATATAGACCGAGCTGAATAGCTTACAAAAATCCCTTTTGTACAGTTTGCAATTCTGTTTATATTAGCCAAGATTTTACCTTTAGTTTAAACTCCATGGAAGTTTACCAGCATGAGGAGATTATATATATATATATATATATATATATATATATATATATATATATATATATATATATATATATACACACACACATATACCAAGGGATATTCAGGGATTCCTTGACAGATATCAGTGTTTCAATCTAATCAATCATCGCCAATTTTTTTTTTTAAAAAAATTTGGAAATAGCAAAGTGCTACTTGTACTTATTGCCCTATAACTTGCAAAAAAAAAAAAAAAAACATGTAAACATTGGGTATTTCTAAACTCAGGACAAAATTTAGAAACTATTTAGCATGGGTGTTTTTTTGGTGGTTATAGATGTGTAACAGATTTTGGGGGTCAAAGTTAGGAAAAGTGTGTGTTTTTTTTAATTTTTTCATCATGTTTTATTATTTTTTTTATAGTAAATTATAAGTTATGATGAAAATAATGGTATCTTTAGAAAGTCCATTTAATGGCGAGAAAAAACGTATATAAATATAATATGTGGGTACAGTAAATGAGTAAGAGGAAAATTACAGCTAAACACAAACACTGCAGAAATGTAAAAATAGCCCTTGTCCCAAAAGGTCAGAAAATTGAAAAGTGTTCTGGTCACTAAGGGGTTAAAGGGGCAGTCTAGTAAGAATGAAACTTTCATGATTCAGATAGGGCATGCAATTTTAAACAACTTTCCAATTTACTTTTATCATCAAATATGCTTTGTTCTCTTTGCATTCATAGCTCAAAGCTAAACCTAGGTAGGCTCATATGCTAATTTCTAAGCCCTTGAAGGTCGCCTCTTACCTCAGTGCATTTTTACAGTTTTTCACAGCTAGTGAGCATTAGTTCACATGTGCCATATAGATAACATTGTGCAGTTACCTAGGAGTCAGCACTGATTGGCTAAAATAGTAGACTATCCCTTTAAAAAGTTACAGCGCAACTTTATTAGAAGTGATCAATTACTCTCTAAAATATTGCTTAGATCAGTGGTTCTCAACCAAAGTGACCTCAAGGCCCGGTATATTTTAGCTGGACATATATATATATGGAACCAGCACTCAATATCCAAGAGAGCCTCCGGGGTGCACTTTTAATCAGAATAATATTCACAACAGCAAAGAAGGCACTCTCCCTTGTTCAGAATTTCATTTATTTGTTAAGGTAAACATTTTCGGCGTCTCCCCTGTCCTCAGACCTCAGTGGTCTGAGGACAGGGGAGACCCCAAAAACGTTTACCTTAACAAATAAATGAATTTGTGAACAATGGATAGTGCCTTCTTTACTGGTGTGAATATATATATATTTATAGTAAGCAGAAGGGATTTGCCCTATCAGTAACTAAGCAGTTTAGTGTGGGTTTAGTGGGGGCCCTGGAGTGTGGGGGGTCCTGCCGAGGGTCTGTCGCTGTGAGGGCCATGTAGTGTGAGGTCTGGCCCTGGAGGTTGGGGGCCCTTTCTTTGGCCCTTAATGTTGGGGGTCCTGGCTCTGGAGGTTGATGGGCCTGTTGGGATTAGGACAAAGAGGCTACCATGTTCATTTGCATAAATTTGAATACATTTGGGTCAGTATTTTTTCAGTTTTCCTGGGGCCTTGATTGGTCAATCTGCCCCTGGTGTGCAGTAGGGTAAGAGTGTGCAGTGGGGGCATGACAGGTCAGGGCCCACCAGCAGGGCTATCACGGCCCAGGTGTTGAGAAACCAGGGCTTAGATTACGGACCCGATTATAAAACATGTCAAGTTTACTGTCACTTTAATACCACTTTAAACTGTGAAGAAGTCCACAGAATCAGCAGTCTCTTTTAAGAGTTACCAAAAGGTTAGGGTGTGAGAACGGTTAGTCTGAGGGCTTTCCCATCAGGAACCTGCATTGACATATTTAGGAAGGAAAGCTATAAATAAACAAACAAGATAATATTGGAGGACATATTCAGAGTTTCATGCATCTTTGGAAACTGCTGTAAAATCATCAGCAGATTAATTTGGCACACAGTATTTCCCCGAAAAACAAAAGGGTTTGCATGCTGCGTGCTGACCTTAACTTATTGTCTGAATATTATGTTAATATGGATAACATTTTACCTCAGCTTAAAAATGACACACACTTTCAATTACTCTCTTGAATAAAACTACACACATTTTTTGCTTAGGACATCAGGATCTGCTTTTAACACCTTAAAGGGATATGAAACAGACAAAAAAAAAATTGTGATTCAGACAGAGAATACCATTTAAAAAAAAATTTCCAGTTTATTTCTATTGTTAAATTTGCTTAGTTCCCATGATATTCTTTGTTGAAGAGATACATAGGTAGGTATCTGAAGCACTAACATGGCAGGGAATAGTGCTGAAATCCAGTGCAAATGGAAAACATTCTTGCAAAAATGCTGCCATACACAGTGCTCCAGAAAAGGCCCGGCTCCTAAGCTTACATCCCTGCTTTTTAACCAAAGATTAAAAAAAAATGACAGAAAATTGATAATAGAAATAATATTAGAAAGTGGTTTAAAATTGCACAATCTTGGGTTTCATATCCATTTAATGCTTAAAAAATAAAAAATGACCCCATTTCCAGTTTTGTCAAAATTCACAAATTCATATTTCCTAAGAACAAAACATGAGGCTGTATGGAAAAAATATAATTATTATCATCATCATCATCATCAGGTATTTGTAGAGCGCCAACAGATTCTGCAGCGCTGAATTTACAGTGAACTCAAAATGTTATCTATATGATAGAAAAAAACAAATAAAAAAAAACTAGGTCTTAACTATCTTTTAAATTAAAATGAATACAGCTGTTGTATACTTCATAATGCTCACTCACTAAAAGTTAATTTATTTTTGTAATGAAAATGCAAAGAAAAAGAAAACTAAAAAAAAAAATCCTGGAGTAGTAATTTGCAGATAAACATTTTTGATTGTTTTAAAACACAACAACAACAACAAAAACAGTGTAGTCAAAAACAGAATTTATGCTTACCTGATAAATTACTTTCTCCAATGGTGTGTCCGGTCCACAGCGTCATCCATAACTTGTGGGAATATTTTCTTCCCCAACAGGAAATGGCAAAGAGCACAGCAAAAGCTGTCCATATAGCCCCTCCCAGGCTCCGCCCCCCCAGTCATTCGACCGACGGTTAGGAGAAAAAAAGGAGAAACTATAGGGTGCCATGGTGACTGTAGTGTATAGAGAAAGAAATTTTTCAAACCTGATTAAAAAACCAGGGCGGGCCATGGACCGGACACACCGTTGGAGAAAGTAATTTATCAGGTAAGCATAAATTCTGTTTTCTCCAACATTGGTGTGTCCGGTCCACGGCGTCATCCATAACTTGTGGGAACCAATACCAAAGCTTTAGGACACGGATGAAGGGAGGGAGCACATCAGGTTACCTAAACAGAAGGCACCACGGCTTGCAAAACCTTTCTCCCAAAAATAGCCTCCGAAGAAGCATAAGTATCAAATTTGTAGAATTTGGCAAAAGTGTGCAGAGAAGACCAAGTCGCTGCCTTGCATATCTGATCAACAGAAGCCTCGTTCTTGAAGGCCCATGTGGAAGCCACAGCCCTAGTAGAGTGAGCTGTGATTCGTTCAGGAGGCTGCCGTCCGGCAGTCTCATAAGCCAATCGGATGATGCTTTTCAGCCAGAAAGAGAGGTAGCAGTAGCTTTTTGTCCTCTCCTCTTACCAGAATAAACGACTAACAAAGAAGAAGTTTGTCTGAAATCCTTTGTTGCTTCTAAATAGAACTTTAAAGCACGGACTACATCTAAATTGTGTAACAAACGTTCCTTCTTTGAAACTGGATTCGGACACAAAGAAGGAACAACTATTTCCTGGTTAATGTTCTTGTTGGAAACAACTTTTGGAAGAAAACCAGGCTTGGTACGCAAAACAACCTTATCTGAATGGAACACCAGATAGGGTGGATCACACTGCAAAGCAGATAATTCAGAAACTCTTCTAGCTAGGTTGAACGACCAAGGCGCCACTAATGCATCCACTAGAGCCGCCTTGGGATCCCTGGATCTGGACCCGTAGCAAGGAACCTTGAAGTTCTGACGAGACGCCATCAGATCCATGTCTGGAATGCCCCATAATTGAGTCAACTGGGCAAACACCTCCGAGTGGAGTTCCCACTACCCCGGATGGAAAGTCTGACGACTCAGATAATCCGCCTCCCAGTTGTCTACTCCTGGGATGTGGATTGCAGATAGGTGGCAGGAGTGATCCTCCGCCCATTTGATGATTTTGGACACCTCTCTCATCGCCAAGGAACTCCTTGTTCCCCCCTGATGGTTGATGTAAGCTACAGTCGTCATTGAATATCGCTCTCAGTTCCAGGATGTTTATCGGGAGAAGAGACTCTTCCCGAGACCCTGAGCTTTCAGGGAATCCCAGACCGCGCCCCAGCCTAATAGACTGGCGTCGGTCGTGACAATGACCCACTCTGGTCTGCGGAAACTCATTCCCTGAGACAGGTGATCCTGGGTCAACCACCAACGCAGTGAGTCTCTGGTCATCTGGTCTACTTGAATCATTGGAGACAAGTCTGTATAGTCCCCATTCCACTGCTTGAGCATGCACAGTTGTAATGGTCTTAGATGAATTCGAGCAAAAGGAACTATGTCCATTGCTGCAACCATCAACCCTACTACTTCCATGCACTGAGCTATGGAAGGCTCCTGGCTACAAGCCTGGGAAGGAGAGGGAACGGTGGAAAAGATGTTACTTGTTCAGAGCGGCAAAGAGAATGACTGGGGGGGCGGAGCCTGGGAGGGGCTATATGGACAGCTTTTGCTGTGCTCTTTGCCATTTCCTGTTGGGGAAGAGAATATTCCCACAAGTTATGGATGACGCCGTGGGCCGGACACACCAATGTTGGAGAAATTAAGATGTTCTGACTCAGATATGGCAGGCAATTTTAAACACATTTTCAATTTACTTTTATCATTAAATTTGCTTCATTCCCTTGGTATTCTTTGCTGAAAGCTAAACCTAGGTAGGCTCATATGCTAATTTATAAGACCTCGAAGGTCGCCTCTAATCTCAGCGCATTTGAGAGCGTTTTACAGCAAGAGAGCGTTAATTCATGTGTGGCACATAGGTTACATTATGCTCACTCCCGTGGAGTTACTTATGAGAGGGCACTGGTTGGATAAAATGTAAGTGTCAAAATAACTGAAATAAGGGGGCAGTCTGCAAAGGCTTAGATACAAGGTATCGCCACAGAGGTAAATAAGTATATTAATATAACTGTGTTAGTTATCCAAAACTGGGGAATGGGTAATAAAGGGATTATCTATCTTTTTAAACAATAACATTTCTGTCAATTAAAATACAATGAGTTCTCATCTGCTACTTGCCTGGGTACAATGACCCTTTAACTGTGAAACTATATAAAAAGGAATTTAAAAAAACTGCCACATTTGCAAAATGTTCAGACTTTTGCTATATCAAAGAACACAAAGTGATAATTTTGGAATTTGCATTCTATGTCTCCTTTGCTCCGATCAGAGGTAACATTTTGTAGTCACTAGATCATTGCTCTATTTGAAGGCTGTGTCAGTACTCACTACAGGTCTCCAATCAGTCTGGGGGGGGAGGGGTGAAGACAATTTGCCAAGGTAAATTACAGCAACAGCAGGCAATAAAAAAAATAATAATGTGCTTTGCAATGTTTTTACTATGCTTAATTATCAATTTGGAGCATTTAAGTCTGTGTTTAATGTCACTTTAAATTATGCCGAGAAGCCACAACACATTTGCAGACAGCCAGTAACCCCCCAGTACTGCCACAACATATTAGTCTGTTCACAGTTTACTGAGAATAGTAAAGTTATTTAGAAGTTGTTTTTCCCCTCCCTTTAGCTGTCTCCTTCCAACACCACAGACAAAATCTGCTTGTCGGCCGTGCCCAAGTGGGAGACTAAAGCGAGAAAAGCAAAAAACGCTGACTTCTGTTGCTGGAAGAGATTACCTTAGACAGCACAGGGAGGGAAACAAAGCTCGTTTTTACAGAAAATGGCCCATCATAATAAGCTAAAAGTAAGACCTTGAAAAGAGTGAAAAACAAAAACATAACTGACAATAATAATAAAAATCTTATTAGTAGCCATATTTACAAGTTTACAAAAGCCCCCCCCCATATAAAAGGGACACGAAACCCACATTTTTTTCTTTTGAGATTCAAATAAAGCATACATTCTTAAACAGCTTTCCAATTTACTTTTATAATCAATTGTGCTTCATTCTCTTGGTATCCTTTGTTGAAGGAGCAGCAATACACTACTGGGAGCTAGTTGAAGACATCAGGTGAGCCAGTGGCAAGAATCATTTATACGCAGCCACCAACAGCTAGCTCCAAGCTCCTGTGGCTTCTAGGTTTGCTTTGAAGAAAAGAAAAAAAATGACGACAAGAGAACGAAGCAAGCTAGATAAAAGTAGGGCCAATTATTTTCATAATCGATAAATCGGCCGATTATTTTTGCAATCAATCGACAAAAAAAAAAAAAAAAAATCCTATATTTAAAGTAAAATCCACATACTGAGTGTTATAAATATAAACTTCAGACTAAAACTTTACATTAACACAACTGTTGGTCCAATTTTTTTAAGCAGAACAATTTTTTTTATAATTAAGCAAAATAATACCATAAACTGTTTAAAAAGAAGTAGAAGTAGTAAGAGACAGACTAACACTGTTTATAACATTGAAATGCAAAAATGTCCACATGCTCCTGTCTGGGGCTGGCTCTCTTTTTGCAAGCTATACTGCCTGCAGCAGACAGGAGGCTCTCAGATGGTGTTGAGGTGCCTGGGATGCATAAGTAGGCTTTTACCAATTTCACCAAGGTGGGATATTTATCTTTGTTAGCTCTCTCATCAATGCAAGGGGCCTCTTAAAGTAAGCCTGCACTTCATTCTAACATAAAAATATCTTAAATATATATATATGAAATGGTAAACATCCAGCTATAAGGTTAGGGGGGAAAAATATCTAGTCCCCTCTTAAAATAACAGATATATACTTAGAGGTTGAATTTGGTACATATTCCCATTAATTAAAAAAAAAAAAAAAAAAAAAAAAAAAAGGAAGAAGGGCTAAAGACTAAACATCAGTAACAGGACACAGCCTTACACATTTATCTATACAGTACATATAATCCGCAATAGCAAGTGATCCACTAAAATTGTGCAAACAGGTAATAGTGACATAAATTCATATAACAAATGCCATCAAACTATGGCTAGGTGTAAATAACAAGCTCGGCACTATATCATGCAAAGCACTGTGCCAAATCACCCGATTTAATATAAACAATCCAAATTATGACTCCTATTATTTCTGGTTTGCACATAAGACAGGAGTGGTTGTAAACGTAAAAAGAAACAGAGTGTCCTGAAAAAATAAAATGTCTGTAGACGTCCTTTAGGCGAAAGGCATAACAATAAAACACAATACCATGTGCAGGAGCTCATTGGAGTCAAGCAGCTGGTGCTGTGCACAGACCAACTCATTGCAAACCAACTAATCCATTATGAGATTCGTTGACAACTATTTTCATAATTGATTATTATTGATTATGCCGATTAGTTGTTGCAGCTCTAGAAAAAAAGTAAATTGAAAAGCTGGTTAAAAATGTATGTTCTATCTAAATCGTGAAAGAAAAAATGGTGGGTTTCATGTCTCTATAAAGGGACAGTCTAGTATAAATTAAACTTTCATAATTCAGATAGGACTTTTAATTCTAATCAACTTTCCAATTTACTTTTATCATCAAATTTGCTTTTTTCTCTTGGTATTCTTAGTTTAAACTAAACATAGGTAGGCTCATATGCTAATTTCTAAGCCTTTGAGGGCTGCCTCTTATCACAGGCTTTTTAAATCTCTTTTCAACACAAAGACAGAAAGTACACGTGGGCTATATAGATAACACTGTGTTCAGGCACAAGGGGTTATTTAAGATCTTGCAGAAAACAATGCTAAATTTAAGACAATAGATAATAAACAGTCACAGTCATGTGATCAGGGGGCTGGAAGAAGGTTCCTAGATACAAGGTAATCACAGAGGTAAAAAGTACATTAATATAACTGTGTTGGTTATGCAAAACCGGGGAATGGGTAATAAAGGGATTATCTATCTTTTAAAACAATAACAATTCTATTGTAGACTGTCCCTTTAATCCTATTGTCAAAATTACATTTTTCTCTCTATGAAAAAGAGAGATCTCCAACAAAGCAAGCCATGAGAGCATACGGAGGTAGGCCGGGCCCAGGACCGTGCATGTCTCTTGTACACTATATGGCAGCAGTACCTGCCACCATGTTTGGAATAGTGTTCAAGCCGCATGCACACTTTTGTGCCTACTTCAGTATGCTCTATGAAAATTTCAACAAAAAGGACACACTGTCTGAATAAGGAACCATTCATTTTGATTTCTATGTCCCTTTAACATCAATATAAAACATTTAAATTTATATGTAAAATTTTAGTAGCAGTGGTGGAACCCACAGATATAAAATACACTGCTTTAAAATGAATGATCTTAAAGAGACAGTCTACTTGAAAAGTGTTATTGTTTAAAAAGATAGATAATTCCATTTTTTTTTTACCCTTTTCCTAGTTTTGTATAACCACTTTTTTTTTTTTTTTAACTATGATTACATGTATCCAAGCCCCTGCAGACTGCACCTTACCTCAGTGCTTTTTACAATCTTGCATCTTAGTCAATCAGGGATAGTTCTTGTATAACCATTATTCTCCACGAGAGTGACCACAACGTTATCTATATGGCACACATGAACTAGCACTGTCTGGCTGTTTAAGATTTAAAATGCTAACAAAAAAGCACTGCTAGCAGGGGCTTAGAAACAGAAATTATAAAGTATATTAATATAACAATGTTGGTATGCAAAGCAGGAGAATGGGTAGCTAAGGTCTGGAGTGTGAACAAGCTTCATTTCAATATGTAAACATGTCTAATCTTATCAGTAGAGGTACACGCTGCTCTTATTTTAATCTGCCCAGTAGAGAATGGCACCATTTGTTTACAGCAAACTGGATGGTTTATAAACAATCAACCAAATTGTGTCTCTGCAATGCTTTTTTTTTTTTTAATCTGATGCCCCATTCATGGATGTGCTCAACAAGGAGACATCTTGCAGGACTTCAGTGTCAGACAAGTGAAATTGATATAGGCGACCCTGTATGCATCAGTCTGGTCGTGTACAGCAGATACCAGTGCATCATGGTACAGTTCATACACTGTTAGCAAAACTATTTAAATTGTTAATGCATTTATTCAAGTGACTGTCGATAAGTAGTGCATAATATATTGTTTCATCAGCTCTCAATTGCTCAACAGCCGCCCCAAAATAAAAATATAAAATAAATTTTTAACCTCTATAATAAAATAAGTCAAAACCATTATAACACCACTTTATAATGGCTTGTTTTGTGCAACAGGACATGGTTTTCAAACATTGGCCTCTATTAAGAATTAACACATTTTAGATGTTGGGTAATTTTTAACATTTTTGGGGGTACAAATAAATAAAGTCCAAGCAAGAACCTTACTCAAAAATGAAATCAATGCATCCCGTCCATGCATTCCCGGTTTAAAATATAATACTTAAGCATTTACTACTTATTTGCATAGAGAAAATAAAAAATAAAAAAAATAAAAAGATTTCTGCATGAAGGTAAGTTAATGTCTCCAGCATCACCCCCATAGAACATCTGATTGTATTGCCCAAACTATAGGAAGGACTCTCCCGATAGTTCCCATACCGCTATATCTAAAGTGGGTTTCTGAAGATCTACTGTGTATGAGTAGTTGTGGTTTAGTCAGCAGAAAACTCTGTTGCCCCAAACTATAATAGGAAATGAATAAATAAAAAATCTGGATACTAAAATCAAAACATTTTTTTCAGTACATACTGGAACTGAGGTAGTAATCTTAAAGGAACCGATAGCATCACAGTGGGGGGCACTTGCCTCCTGGAAGTGCCAGGAGTATTTTCTAGAGATGCCAGTGAAAGGGACGTGGTACTTTAAGTTCTGTTCCCCAATAACTTGCTACACTATTTAAGTTTATTCTCACAAATGGAATAGCTGGTTTTGCTAATTGAAACCACCACATAGAATGAAAATGTTAGTACCCAAGTACTGGCCTTTGTGTATAGAGCACCAGTAGATAAATAGATCTGCTCTTCTTGTAAGTACAGCCAATTTGAAAAGACATGTTCTTGAGAGCAATAGATGGTTGTATGAATGAACAGAACCAGCTATTTCCAAAAAAGGAGCAATTTTCAATACTTTTAACAACCTGAAGATAGTACAAAAGGTCACTGGAAACAAATTAAAAAGGGGACATTTTACAGTACAGCGTCCCTTTAAAAACAACATGGACTAAAACTTCAGAATAAAGCCAGAAATAAACGTTTTAGAGGTCAACCTTCAGCAATTTTAATCCATTTGACATGCTCAGTGATAATACTATAATTAGGGATGGGCCAATGTCACTGCTGTGACATTCAAATTGTAGAACAAGCACTTACCTTGACAATCTGTCCTATCATTTAAAATGTCTTTAAAAAAACAAGAAAAAAAGAAAGTACTAAATGCTACGTTTCTAATGTAACATTTAATTAAAAAACGAAATATCAAAATTAATATTGGTTCGCAAAACTGAAATGTCACAGTACTCAAATACATTTGTTGAGATTAAGTTTATCAAACATTAGTAATTTTAGCAAATGTACCAAAGTATTCTCCCGCCCCTGATTTATAATCTTACATCCTGAATAACAGTTCTGCAAATCTATAATAACAGTGCTTTATACAGGTGTTGTCTGTAGGAAGCACAGCTGGCATGGCTTTCTAACGTCATCTGCAGCATAACACTTATTGGCATCAGTCCCGCTGAAGGTAACCTCTGGGGCAAAGCAAGCAACATGTTATGTCGGGATTGGAGCAAACTCAATCTGTGAATGCACACAGCCTACAGCTAGAATGACCCCTTTATTTATATTTGTATATAAGTAAGATACATACACACATTTTAACCCCTTCATACCAATAGCAACATCTGAACAAAGTTCCAACGTAAACCCTTGCTGGAAGAATGAAATTACACGATCGATGTGATCACGTGATTCCAAGGCGGACTGCCTACGATGCTAGGCATGCCCCCAGTCTGATTTTCCATTCTCTAAAAAGGAGGAGGCTGCAGGACACCATATAAAAGTAGGATGTTCCATACCATCCCAACGGCGTTAAAGCCACGCTGTTAGGACGCTGTGGAAAGTCCTCACAGTGTGAAACAGTTAGAACTCCAATCCCATATATAGCTTCTTCCTCAAAATAGCTTACAAAAAATAAATGTCATTATATTAATACATTTAAAGGGACAGTAAACATTGCTATTAACGTTAAAACAATAAAACAAAAAAAAACCCATCAAATTAAATATGTAACCCCCAAAAGTTTACTTACCTTACGCTCCAGCGTCGTCCTCTTCTGCATACCGTTTAACTAAATACAGCATACTCCCATGCTTTATCAAGCTCAGGAGTGTACTACATTTAGTTAGTCGGCGTGATTAAGCGCTGTAATTAGACAGTGAGGCCGTGACACGCTTTTGAAGAAAGAAAAAAAATAAAAAATAAAAAAAGAAGCAGAAGAGGGCTACGACAATGAAGTTAAAGGGACCATAGAATTGTTATTGTTTTAAAAGATAGATAATCCCTTTATTACTCATTCCCCAGTTTTGCATAACCAACACAGTTATATTAATGTACTTTTTACCTTTGTGATTACCTTGTATCTAGGAACCTTCGTCCAGCCATGACTGTGACTGTTTATTATCTATTGTCTTAAATTTAGCATTGTGTTGTGCTAGATCTTAAATAACTTTCTGTGCCTGAACACAGTGTTATCTATATAGCCCACGTGTACTTTCTGTCTCTGTGTTGAATAGAGATTTAAAAAGCCTTTGATAAGAGGCAGCCCTCAAAGGCTTAGAAATTAGCATATGAGCCTACCTATGTTTAGTTTAAACTAACAATACCAAGAGAAAAAAGCAAATTTGATGATAAAAGTAAATTGGAAAGTCAATTAAAATGAAAAGTCCTATCTGAATAATGAAAGTTTAATTTATACTTGACTGTCCCTTTAAGGCAAGTAAACTTTGGTGGGGTTAAATTTCTGCCTGTTTCTAAGCCACCACAGACAGCCTCTTTTCACAAAGCAAGCTAGTTCATGTGGGGCACATAGATAATGTTATACTAATGCCAGTGGGTTCTGTACAACACAGCTAAAATGCAAGTCAATAGATAATAAATAAAAAGTCATGTGATCAGGAGGCTGAGAAAAGATGCTTAGATACAAGGTAATCACAGGTAAAAAGTATATTAATATAACAGTGTTGGTTATGCAAAACTGGGGAATGGGTAATAAAAAGGGATTATCTTTTAAACCATACATTTGTTTGAGTTGACTGTCCCTTTAATAGACAGTGTTGCCCAGAGAAAAGGTTTCTAGCCGGGTGGCATTATGAAGTAGCCGGGGGTGGGCAGTCTTATACTTTGCAATATTACAACATTTTATGTCACTTATAAATGTTACTTAAAGAGACATTATACACTGATTTTTTATTTGCATAAATGTTTTGTAAATGATTTATATAGCCAATAAAGTTTTTTTTTTGTTTTTTTTTTTTTTTTTTAAATGGATAGTTCTGTTTAGTTTTAAACAACATTGCTCTTATTTTTAGACTCATAACCAAGCCCCAATGTTTTAGGAGAATACTGAAGTATACCTACTCCAGCTTGCTTCTGTTTGTATAAAGGGTCTTTTCATATGCAAAGGAAGGGGGAGGGGGGGATGTCTGATATTTCCAACTTGCAGTGGGTGTTCCAATAACCTTTTAAACAGAGCTAAACTGGAGGCTTTTACATTTTTAAAAAGGTTTATA